>NC_051182.1:127766152-127848650 GCF_013339695.2 Rhipicephalus sanguineus
CACGCAATATTACATGCATTACGCCTCCCCGCATTACATGAGATTCGCATAGGGTTTTTTCGGAAGCAGTTCCAAGCAATGACGTGGCTCTGTGGTAGAGCACCGTCTTACCACGCTGGGTTTGATTCACACTCGAACCGAAGTTTTAGTATTCATTTATTTATTTGCATCTATCTCAGATTTTCGCCCACGGACCTCGCTGATTTTTCGCTCACAACCAACGACACCGACGCCGACACCAGAATTTCCGCGAAACGAGGTCTTTAACGCTATGCGTTAAAAGGTTGTGTATACTAGGTTGATATTATAGAAGGAGCGGAAAACAGCAGATGACGAACAAAGCACGGCCATATGTACATCGCATAAGCTAAGTACATTTTCATTGAATGAGCTAGCAAAAAGGAGCCGAAGAAACAAACCTGAACGTGTATTAGAGGAGGCAAGGGGAGCGGATATAGACGTACTTTATTTGTAGTGTGGTAGACCATAGCGAGAAGGTGTCGCTAAACTGAAGGCGTATATTGAACCCAGATATTTTGACTGATATCTAAAGGTTCAGTCACCCATGAGATTTCGTTAAAAAGTGTGCTGTACTCAGAAAAGAAAAATATGCGCCCTAGTTCATCGCAAGAAAGATCAAGTAGAAGAAAAGTCAAGCTGGTGAACGACGAAACCAGTAATGATAGTTTATGAATGACTGAAGCGGACGGAGAGGCGTCTGCTGTAGTACTCTGAGGAAAGGTCATTAGTTTCCTAAGGTAAACGACCAGAGCTTGACAGCGTCATTCACTAACTGTCGCATTGGGGGATGCGTCCTGTACTGTTTTATATATGCCGAAAGAACTGAAACTCGCAAAAAAAAAAAGGCGAGGAGGCGAGTGCATAAAGCGACAGTACTCTGTTCTTGTCTCGCCCTCACCCGCCGTCGGTAGCTTAGCGGCTACGCTGTTCCGCTTGCTGAACTCGAGGACGCGGGTTTGATTCCCGACTACGCGACGCCAACATTTCTCAGTTACGTACGTACCTACTACACGTAGACCTGCGACCCCGAAGGAGTGGATGGTGAACTCCCAGAACCTCTTGAGAGCCACCTCTCGAATATCCGCTCTATTTGGCACAACACTAAGCTTCACTTTGCTGTTCATACGCAGATTCGGGTTACCGTAAATAAAGGTGTTCCTTCTCTCTCTCTTTGTCGCGTGACTGTATTGTAAAAAACTGTATGCGGCCTTGACTTAGGTGACTGGTAGAGGCACTCGCAATTCGGTGTTCGTGTGCCTTTTTTGTATTCCTTGGGTTAACTTCCATCTTTCGTCGCACTGCCGAATCGGATCTCAGAGGCCACGTAGAAAGAAGCGCGTGGTTGAGATCTGCTCCGAAAGGTGCTGCAACGATCCCAGCAGCTCACAAGAAAACCATCTGCTCTTTCAATACACTCATTTAATTTATGTGCATTAATTATCCTGGCGCGTAATTGGCATTTATCTTAAATAATTTGATGTTCGATATCATATATCCAATATAACTCATGACTTGAACCAGAAGCATCGATTTCATGCCAGTTTTATTTTTAGAAGACTTTTTCTGATAATTCGGAAAAGAGGAAGTGCTTCGCCGGAAGCCCTTGGAAAAGAAGCAAGAGTGTCGCTCGTTGCTCTTGCCACTATATATAAAAACGCTTCGGACAGAACCCATCTACAGTGAAGTTATGCCATAGTATTAGTACAACACAAATATTTTAACTAAATCCTCACCGACAGAACGGGTGACTAAGAGGGCGTCCGCTTGCCTTCGTTGCTTTGTTACCTTAACGTCGTGCATGTCCGAAGGCATCTGCACATGAACCAGTCCATATGCGAGTCATACATGATACGTCGATATTATGGCGGAAGTACGGTTGCAAATCTTCCGGTTTGATCTAGAGTTGTTGGTACTGCTCACTTTGCATTACTGCCCGTGTACTTAGATTTAAGTGCGCGTTAAAGAACCCCAGGTGGTCGAAATTTCCGGAGCCCTCCACTACGGCGTCTCTCATAATCATATCGTGGTTTTGGGACGTTAAACCGCAGATATTATTATTACACTTTGCATTACTGAAGGTGTACATTACAGCAACAAAAGACAACTCAGACGAGAAAGCGCGATCAAGAAAACCGTTTGCAGCACTGTTTCTTAGCAGGGAAGAGTTCTTCATATACGTCTTCCTGTGGTGCATGCGCATAGAGAATGATGCGGAATGATACTTGTGCATCTAAACAATCCGTGTTCTGCTTATACGACCCGCTATTTTTTTTCTCACATATGAGGCTTCGAGTGCTAGTTCAAAAGAAACATTGCTGATCTTGCCTACAATGATTGCTCCCGAGGAAATAATTGAGTCTGGTGTATTATCCATTAATCTTTATTCTTATTTCTTTCATGTGTAGTCGTTTCAATTACTCTTCTGAGTACGCAGTGAACAAGATTACACACACTTATCGCCTTGCCTGACTAGTTTCGAGATCGCATTTTGTTTTCTGTTCTTCTTAGGGATAAGCAGTTTAACTTTTTTGTAGATGATGGCTAGGGCGTCTACGTACGTTTCAAGTGTTTCTTTCCTGGAGATATCAAGTATCCTTTCCTGAAGCCAGCTTTGATCTTTAGGTTGATTGAAGTCAAGTGTCTCTAAAGCTATTCGAGGTTATCTTCATAAATATCTTGTATGATACTGAAATAATCTGCTTGGTCTATAGTTCAAAATTTTCACGTCTCCCTTTTGTTTATTATATAATTGACGTTTTTGTATAATACTTAATACTTTGAGTAAGCTGACTAGTCGATAGTTCGTCTTTTACGTCTCTCCTCTTGTTTATGATAATGTTGGCTTTATTTCCAACTCGCTGACACATTTCAGGTCTTAAGCAATTGTGTGTAGAGTGTCGCAAGTTTCACTAATATAAAATCATCTCCAGTTTTGATCAAATCGACTGTTATGACGTCTTCTTCAACGGATTCTTCGTGGCTCATACCCTGTAAAGCCCTTCTAAACTCATCAATAGTTGCAGGTGGAACTTCATTGCGTGGAGGCTCTGGATTTTGACCTCCAAGGTAGTGCGTGTGTGCGATTTCTCCTGTGCGTGAATAAACAATGAAAATTCACAGCGTACATGTAAAATTAAAGTGAGCTGCAAGTCGTCATAACTTTCATCGAACCTTTAGTATAAACGCGCCCGATCTCACGTCGGTGATGATGTACTGGGCAGAATTCACGAAAGATTCACGGTTTACCGATGAACCTCCGCAGCTTCGCCCACTCATCATCATTCACTCCGTGGATATGCTGTGATTCTTTTTACTGCATTGCGCAAATCCTGCCCCTACCGGATGCAAGATAGCTTCTCTATACAAAGAAGCGAAACTCGGTGTAGCGTTTACTGGTGTAAACGTTTGTTTGAAACGCAGACACGGGAGGTGAGCGGGCGTTGGAGCCGGCAGCTACGGCGCTCCGGCGGGTGAGGGAGAGAGTGACGTACGCGCGCACCTGCGGGGGAAGCGTGCGAGGGGTGCGTGACGTCAACGCCCAGCTGCGGCGCGACCTTGGCACCGCTCCAACACCTGCGCCGAGGGAAGCGCGTTGCCTTGCGTTTGTGCGGGCGGATAGCGTTACACAGGCTAGTCTTCTTTTTTTTTTTATTGGCGCCAGTATGCCCTACGGCATAAGTTAAATAAAAAGAAAGAGTTCAGTGTCCCTGATAAAGGCCAGGAGCGGTCGATGCAAAGGCCCGTGCGTCCAGCGCGTTAAGCCGGGTGGTCGACCGGGGCGGTAGTCAAGGCCTCGTAGGTGGCGGGTGCGAGCCTTGTGAAGGCCCGGACAGGTCCCAAGTAGGTGATCGATCGTTGCCTCTGTGGCTGGAGCAACGCAGAAGGGGCATGTCGTTGGGGGAGGCTGTGCAACGGATGTCCATTGTTACGACTGGGGTAGGGCCCCTCAGGTGCACAGCGTAGGATACGAGGTCCTGGCATCCCACCGCTGCCACCACTGTTAGGAATGAGGTTGCGTGGCCCATCGCTACCGCCACCTTTATGTTCCGATGTCGTCCCTCAGGCTCGCTGCTGGGAATACGCGTCGTTGCATCCCTCCTCTGGAACCGCTGTTGGGACTCGGCTTGCGTGGCCGGTGCGAACACGGGTGTGTATCGTGCTCGGAGTATTCAGTAAGGGCAAGGTGAAGAAGGAAAAGATTTTATATACAGACTATTTACATATCTTGGCTCTCAGGCAACATGACTGCCAGCCCGACCACGTCGGCTGGTTCGACTCCGTTCTCCTTCTCTCCGATCGACGGACCGGCAAGGCCTTAAATCCTCTAGCCGTCCATTGTCCGGTTGACCGTCCGCCGGTCGCAGGTGTTGACGTCCTCTTAGTATGCTGAGCAGCCTTTTAGGTAGCAGGTGTTGACGTCCTCTTAGTATGCTGAGCAGCCTGTTAGGTAGCAGGTGTTGACGTCCTCTTAGTATGCTGAGCAGCCTTTTAGATAGCAGGTATTGACGTCCTCTTAGTATGCTGAGCAGCCTTTTAGGTAGCAGGTGTTGACGGGGCCAGCTGGACGAAGACGCCGTTTTCCCGGGAATGCAGGCAAAGCATGCAGGGGTTGATCCCTGCTTCGACGTTCGGTCAGGTGCTCTGGCACAACACCATGCAGCCCGGATGGCAGGAGTCAACGCGGCGCCCACACGAATCCTCCTGAGCGCAACCTCCTCTCGGCGAGTTAAGCCGCCGGGAAGGTCCGATCCACGCGGAGGAATGAGTGCACGCGTGGAGCGCCGGAGGGTTTCTTTGTGCAGGAGCAAGCTGTCCTTTGGGGACAAACGAAGTAGAGGCAGCGGGTGTTGAACTTCCGCTGGATGGCAAGCGGCATCTGCGGCCATTTGAGCTAGTGTAGACCGACGGGTCCACAATACGCGGACAGGGTAGGCGCACGAGTGAATTAGTCGGCGCACATCGGAAGCTATATCGAGGGAGCTGGTCACTTTTCGCAACTCTCGAACTGCCTGCGTGGAGTCCGTATAGACAAGCAGCCTATTGAGTGACAAGCAATCCACCTTGGGTATCATGAATGTTAAGCCGTCCCGTATAGAGTCACTGTATATGCTACCTTTAGGTAGCAGAGTTGCGCATAGGTCCGGCTAGCAACCACAGCTATGCGGTGAAGTCGCACTTCGTTTTTGCAGGCGACATGCCTACCGTGTCGCCGATTAACCTGTCTGGCGTGTCGAAGACCGGCGATAAACATTGGCTGTCGATGACTAGTGTTAATTCAGTTCGCTGCAGCGGCGGCGTCAAGAAATACAAAAATTGGCCCAAGCGGCAGCTTCTCCGCAATGCATGGTTGCTAGCGGCGTTGGAAGACAGATGCGCAACTCTGCTACCTAAAGGTAGCATATACAGTAACTCTAGTCCCGTATAGCTGCGAGCTCCGCTAACACTGATGGGAATGGTGCCTCTGTAACATAGGAGCATGTATGTTGCGTTTCAGGTAGCGTGGGGCATACGAGGCTGGTGTGCAAAACGCAGCTATCGATAGCTGCATCTACGTATACCGCTAGTGAGTCAAAGAGCTGGTACGCACCTAAAAGAGCGGCTGCTGGAGGCGGGCTCGCCCGATCACCTGCTCCTGTGAGTGGCGGACAAGGCGTTAAAGAAGCTAAAGGAACCGGCTAGCTCTTGCAGGTACGATTGAGACAAGAGAAAGAAAGTTTTTTTTCCACTCCACAAAAATTAATAAGCTTTTGTAAGGTTACTGACCCTTTTCGCAACAAACGCCTAGGGTTCGCGGAGAAGCACCGGTGCCCTTTTGTGGTCTGTGCACAAGGTTTTGTTTATCGCTTGCCATTCTCGTGCGGTAAGGTGTACGTAGGGCAGACATAGGCCATAGGTGTGTACATAAGCAGAAGTTGCTACCGTGACGGGCACATGTCGGTGCATTGCAACGACTGCGGTTGTGTACCTCTGTTTGATGAATGTACAGTTTTGTATAGGAACATTGCTAAAGATGCACGGAAGATTGTTGAAGCCAGCCTGATTGCAAAAGAAGGTGCCAACTATGTTAGCGCCCCCTCGATTACTCTGAGCTCAAAGGAAATCGCGTATCTGGATGAAGCTAGCTTGCGCTTTTGAGAGAGTTCTTTTTTATTGTCCTCATTTTTGGTCCTCAGATTTGGTGGCAAGTAGAACACGTTTCAGAAATAAAGATCAGTTGTGTGTAGCGCACGTCCTATCCCCTTCCTTGATCCCTGTGTTTTCAGCGCTATGGCTTGATTGAATAGAGTGCCCCTTCTGTTTCTTTCGCTGTCGGAGTGGTTCTTCACTGCGTGAATTTTGTACTATCAGCTAGCCCGTCATTCTGTCGTTTTGCTAAGCAGGTGCTTTGTATTTTCTCACTTTAGTGATTGATAGCCATATTGCCCCACTTCCGTTTCCGCAGACCAGTGTAGCTGCCTTGAGGAATATACCTATCGTCGTCCTCCTTGCCTATAGTGCCAGATAAATACGTTTCTTTCTCAATACTTCTCACTCTCACACACACACTCTTTATATTTATCACTTTATTTGGCCAATTTGTCGTGGTAAAGATGAGTATCTTTATGTACACCTGTTTGCATTGGTTCGTGGGGGCGAAGACTGGGGCATTAGTTGGTGGTGTCCTTCTTGCTTTCTTTCCATTTCTTTTGCGCCTCTTCTCCCTGCTGCCGTACTGTCTCCTGAAGTTTACATTTGTTCATCTTGCTCTTGCAGGTGTCAGTTGTACCATTTTTAACACACTCTCCGTCACAACAGACTCCCTTTTCACCACTGCCATCGTCACGCTGAAAAACAAATACCGCATTTGAACCAATAGCAGTCTGCACTCCGAGCTCTTGAGTACTTCCACAGTTATCAAAACGTAAATTCATTTGAGGTAACATTTTTCCTGGTTAATGTTCACAAATCCGCCCTTTCTGTCTGTCCTTGATTTGGCGTCCGCAGCGCAGTAGTAATACCGGATGCGTTATGTTCGCGTTTCCCACAGATTTTTTTTTAATTTCGAAAACCTGCCCTTAGGCATAGTAATTGGTGGTGTCAAAAATACAAATGCAAATTTGCTTCGGGTATAATGTCTAATAATGATCGTTGGTAAGGTCCATGGATCCAGCGGTCGAGGTCGGGTGGTCGGCAAGGCCTGAGGCCCGTTGCACGGAGGTGGCGAAGACGGCTTATAGTGGTAGGCTTGTGCAAGTCCACAACAAGTGTGTGGCAGTCACATCGCCGATTGGGGTGTCACAAAATGAGCACGATGCACCATACGGGCCGCGGTAATATTGCGTGCAGAGAGTGGTCACGGATGGGGTAAGCGCAGTGCTAGGCACTCCAGCTTAGAGCCAGAAAAACGGTTTTGATCTTTCATTCTTCGCATTCTAAGCTCAACAAGCGCAGTATCGTTTATTCATCCTTTGGCAATACGTTAAAAAAAGTCATGCGTTTGCAGGATGCGAAGTAGTTTCGAGGAGCAGGTTCGTCGTCTAACTGACACGGGGTACCCGCGAGCAATTCTATTTAGCGTTGCAGAAAAAATGCTCAAGTTCAAAAAGCAAGGCATTAACGCCAACCGTGCGAGAGTGCAAGAACATGTCTCCCGTAGTGTGTATAGTACAAGGCATGTCTCCGCTATTCCATGCATACATTCCGTTTCGCTTAACTTGAAGGACTGGCGGAAAGGGCGGGAATGAAGGTGGTTCTTACCGCACCCGATCAAGCAGAAATGTGTCGGGCAATTAATGAAGGAAATAATAAACCTGTATGCACTAAGAAGCGTCGCAGCAGGTTTGTACAGTGCACTAAAAATGTAGTTTGCGCAATTCCTTGGTGTTGCGGCGCGTCATACATAGAACAAACAGGAAGGTGCCTAAATGACAGATTGAAAGTTCATAAATACAACACAATAAATATGATGTGAGGGCATGTGGGTATTCATTATAGGGACTTCGGATGCGCACCTCAATTTGATAACACTATAGCATCATTTCCAAATCAACTGACAGGTTAACAAGGGAGTTTGTTGAAGCCTTAGAGACAAAAAATCACACCATCTCCCGCTAAAGAGGACCTGAGGCGATGCGAAGCAGCGTATCGGCATGTAGTGCACGCGTTTCAGAGGGGGAGTGGAGAGGAGAGGGGAGAGAGGGAAAGTGAAGTGGGTAAGTGGAGAGGAGGAATGGAGGGAGAGAGGTAAAGTGGAGAGGGGTAATAGGAGAGGGGAAATGAGAGAGGGAAAGTGGAGAGGGGAGGGTTGTGGGAGAGGGGGATGGGAGAGAGGGAATGCGGAGAGGGTGAGGTTGTGTGTGGAGAGGGCTTGCGCCTGCGCAGTAAGGGTGGTCACGCCGCACACCACCACCGGATTGAACTCCGCTATAAGATGCTTCACATCTAAAAGCCCGGTGAACTCTGTGTCACCATGGCATCTGTTATGCTCTCAGATAAATATGTGGGATCTGTGATAGCACCCGTTTTGCACGAGCAGTAGAAGTGCCCATGTGATGCTCCATCATATCTCTTGTATTTTCCTATCTTTTGTTTATTCATGTACAGCCAGTATACTTATAATGCGCAACTAATGAACAAACTTTCAGTTGTTAGTGCGCCCTGTGTACGTGTCGTTCCTCTTCGCCTGGTTCCTTGTTTTCACTGGCGCTTTTTCACTGCAAGTTGTCATGTTCGTTGAGCGACCGTGGTACCCCCGCCCGAGACGCCGAGCGCTATAGTGACGACACGACGCCGACAACGATGTCGGCTGTTTTGCTGGTGAAAACACGGGCTTACGAGCAGAAATGCTTATGACAGGCCAGCCGGGGGATATATAGAGTACTTGGTGAAAACGTTGCCGGCACTTGGAGGAAAATGTAATTTCTGATGAACGGGGCGACAGCTTCACAGTGAAGTGCGATGGTTTCCACGGCGTTGAAGTGGCTGGATTTTTTTTTCATGCGATACTTCAGCTTCTGCCTAAAAGGTTCTCTCAAGAACTCTCGCCGGTTCAGTACAACTTGCAGAATCTTATTTTTCAATGTTCGCAAGGCTCTTTTGTCGTTTCGTGAAGCACCTAGTTGCTCACTGCAGTGAATTGAAAACCACGCCACGCTAATTTTATGCCATCTATTAAAAAAAATTGTTCATAGAGCTCGTTCTGTTTATCAATTTTCGGTGAACCATTTTCACACTTGTCTTATCCTACAGACTTGCATTTTTACGGCATTAAAATATAGTTGTGTCGTATCTGAACCCGTGTCTTCTAATGACGGAGTTAACGTAAGAAGGGAAATCAGGTTCGGTCCCTGCCGGCGGCAAGTTGTCATTTCGTCGCAATTACTACAAATAACGCGCCCTATACTTTCCTTGGCTTGATTGTCTGTTGGTTCTCATTAAAGCATTGGCGCAGTTATTTAGGATCTTTTTTTCTCGTTCGTCAGTGGGCCGAACGCTGTCGGTCCCGCTGGGATGAGCCTCTCTGTGCGAGGCATGGCCGAGTCGATTTGACATACCTAACCGCAAGGGAATTCGGAAAATTCCAGGTCCATAACACACTACACAAAATAGAGCGCGAATAAATAAAGTCGGATGTTTCAACGCGTAATATGTATATATGTGTAGAGACAAAACATCACTATAAGCACTTAATCATAATAATTGTGTGTCCAAACTGCAGCAGTGTATGGTACTCTACTTTTTGCATTCTTCACACTTGTCAATTTAAAGTAACCTAGAGATTAAGTAGAGCAGTAACAGGAAAGTCGCTAAAAAATTCCCAAAGTGGGCACATAACGTTACTTAATAAGACAGTGGCGCACTGCCTACAAGGTAACTTGTTTTTGGCGCTGAAAGCACCGTCGCAGGGCGTTTCCGTGGTTTATTTCAGGTTATTTAAATGATTTCTGCTGTCTGCCCGTCAGTCGGACGTGCCACTTCTTGTGTTGATACTCGCTTACATTGCAAGAGACTTTAAAAGCAGCCTGTTCGCACAACAAAACTGGCCCACCGCGGTGGTCTAGTGGTTATGATGCTCGACTGCTGACCAGAAGGTTGCGGGATCGAATCCATGCCGCAGCGGTGGCATTTCGATAGAGGCGAAATGCTAGAGGCCCGTATGCTTAGATTTAGGCGCGTGTTAAAGGGCCCTACGTGGTCGAAATTTTCCGAGCCCTTCACTACGGAGTCTCGCATATTCACATCGTGGTTTTGGGACGTAAAACCCCGACAATTAATGTTACATAGCAAAACGAACGTTATTAAATTGTGTGCATTAGGTTCCTGGAATATTGTCCGTGACACACTGGAAGCGTCTGGCGACTTCAAGCTCATTTGTTCTAGAAAGCAGGCGCAGGATGTTTTTTATGCACTGAAATAGTATGGAAACAAACTGATACCCAGCACGGCGTCCCGTTTCTGAATCTCCCCATCGGCCTCAGGGCCATCGCGAGAAGATCGAAAGGAGCTTCATCTTGTTCTTTGTCGGGACAAATCGTGACGCAGGAGTTCATTGTGGCATTCTGAAAAAAAAAAAACATGGGTCCTTCATCGCTGACCTACATTGAGGTACCTGCATATCCGTATCATGCATAGTGCGCAACGCTACGGAGGATATCATGACTCTACAGCAAGTGCGTTACCACCAACGATTGGACGACTGTTTTCAGCAGTTATTACCAAATTGCTTGTTTAGGCAGGCTATGAACTGGGAGGCTTTCGATGACTGAAGATGAACCGAACGCAAGATTACGTTATTTTTCAGACTTTATGTTTATTTCCTCTAACGGCCAAGCGATAAGGGGTCACCTTCGCCAAAAAATGGCGATAATTCCTTCATCAATTTTATTCCAATAAAAAAAAAAAAAACAGGTTGTTGTAAACTGCGATTCACGCATTCTTGAAACGACAAAACGGTGTTCACCGGGAGCTGGTAGCTTCATAGATAACACTAGTTCGAGTAGCGGAACTTAAAATGAGGGACAAAAAGAGGACCGACAAAGACGTCACTGTATATAACAACCTAAATTTTATTTCTATGTGCGCTGCTAAATAAATAACGAAGCGCGAACATTCGTCAAAATGTATTGAACAATGATTTCAGTGATAGCAGTGATGAAAAAACAGTTCGTGGAAACGACACCAGGCGCACACAGCAGAGCGCATAGAAATAAAATTTCAGTTGTTAGTACAGCGACGTCCCTGTCTGTCTTCTGTTTGACCTCCATTTTGAGTTCCGTTGCACAAACCACTGTTAGTCGTGAAAGGAAACTAGAGCTGGCTCCGCATAATTTTTCTTATTCGTATACTTCTTCAGCATTCCTAAACATCGACTACCCTCGCGATACGTTCAGTGTCGCGAAATGGACTCGTAGAAAGCAATTTATTCATAATGCCAAGTTGTTCAGCTATTCCTGCAAGCTAATATGCCCTGCAGCGCTTTCTTCGCTACCTGATTTGCTTCGCCTCCTTTTTGAAAACACTCTATGTAAGTTCTATATTACCTTGAGAGATTGCAGGAGCCAAGTTGCCGGTATTATGAAGAAAGTGAGATTTTATTGCCATTTTGATATGTAAAAAAGCAAACAAAAACAAACAAAACTGGGAGCACGTTTGAGCCAGCCTTCAAGAGTAGAACACGATAGCGTAATCGGACCCCGTGTGCGCATCGCCTTCAATCGTGTCGCAAGGAGACGAACGTCTATGCGCGTAACATTGGCCGTTTCAAACTATCCTAGAATCTCTACTGCAAGTACAGCGGCGAAGCGCCCGCTAAGTCATAATTCTTCCATTTGCAAATTGGCAAGTACTTCTACGCGTCCGACCTGCGCAGCTGCACACTTTTTGATGGGTGGGCAGCTTCAAACCACCCACTCGTTGCGTAATTCAGATGTTTTGACGGCTGGTGCGGTTCTACGATTGTGCCACCCAATATTACAGTATTAAAGGGGTCATGAAGCACCCCTTGGGCGTGTTTAAAAAACACATCCTGCGGAAAGCTGACACGGCTATGAACTGCTCAGCCAAATATTGCAGTCATGCGCGCCGCGTAAAGGCTACAAGCGCAACGCGAAGTTGGTGTTTTCTCAGGAGCCCTCTTTTCAAACAGAGGCCGGTTCTCACTCTCGTCGGTCAGCGGGGCGTCTGCCCGTTGACATCGCGATCTGCATCGACGCGTCGCAAAAGACACAGCATTCTCATTGGCCGATAGGCGACATAAATCGAGAGTGGCGTTCGGATAAGATGCGCTTCTTGCCTCGGGGTGCCGCCACTTGCCGGCGCCGCACTCCTCAGTACACGGTAGCCGCACTCGCGCACGCGAATCACAGCGGGAGAGCGATCGGGTTTCATGACGCGCGCTGACGTAACTTCTTTCCCCCGTGCCATCCCTCCCTGTCTAGTCTCCAGTGCACTCGTCGGCACGAGAAAAGAGAGAAAGCGCTGAGAGCGTGCGCCAAACCCCCGTAACTCCGCTCATTCTTGACGGCCGGATTCGAGAAATTTTTGCAGCAATCGATTCGGGAGGCTATAAACTCCGATACTGATGTCATTAGATCATTACTTGGAAAAGTGGTTCATGACCCCTTTAACCCATATATGCCCAAACTCAGAAAAAATGACAAAACAAATATTTTTTGACAAAAAGTGTACTTCCACCCTCAAAAGAAAGCACAAGTTTTTTTATTTACTGCCAGGTAAACAGTAAGGTGGTTAATTGGGCAAGTTGGTATATCTTCATCTTAACACAGCGCACTCACACGAACACAGAAGAATAAGGAAACGACGACACAGCGCTCGTGTCGTCGTTTCCTTATTCTTCTGTGTTCGTGTGAGTGCGCTGTGTTAAGATGCAGGTAAACAGAACACTGTTTTTCAAGTCGTCCTATACATATAGGACACCGGACATTAGGGGTGCTATGTACGGGTGTGGTAAGCCTTGAAACATTTCACGTGCACACCGACATTGCGCTTCTTCCTCTCCATGGCGTCTTTCACACAAAGCACGCGTTTGCCCGGAGAAAGCGGTCGGCACTTGGCAGCATGAAAAGCAAGCAATGTGTAGGCTTGCACACGTTGAGAATGAGGCCTGCTTGATGTGCTGTAGGTGGCGCTAGTCATCAGCTAAAGAAATGGCGATGTTAGAGTGCATCAAAGAAGCGTCCTGTGTGTGGGACACTGGGCATATATGGGTTAAGGAGACTCCTACCACTACATTAAAATTCTTACAGCGTTTTTTTACGAAGCAGTTTCAAGCACTGGCATGGCTATATTGTACAACACCTTGCCACGCAGAAGGCCTGCATTCGATTCTCGCTCGGTCCTATAAGATTTTTCTATTACTAATTTATTTGCGTCTATCTCGAATTTTCGCTCACAACCAACGGCGCCGACACCGTCACCGATGCCCATACCGGGATTTCTGCGAAATGAGCTCTTTAACGTTGCCGCGTTAAATGTGCTACACGCTCAGTCTTGTGTAGCCAGCCAGCAACGATGTAGGAGGGCATAAGTTCCAGAGCACGTGACATTGAGTGAGTGAGTGAGTGAGTGAGTGAGTGAGTGAGTGAGTGAGTGAGTGAGTGAGTGAGTGAGTGAGTGAGTGAGTGAGTGAGTGAGTGAGTGAGTGAGTGAGTGAGTGAGTGAGCGAGTGAGTGAGTGAGTGAGTGAGTGAGTGAGTGAGTGAGTGAGTGAGTGAGTGAGTAGTGAGTGAGTGAGTGAGTGAGTGAGTGAGCGAGTGAGTGAGCGAGCGAGCGAGCGAGCGAGTGAGTGAGTGAGTGAGTGAGTGAGTGAGTGAGTGAGTGAGTGAGTGAGTGAGTGAGTGAATAAACGTTTATTTGGTCCAGCCAAACGCGATTAATCGCGCACACGGCTAATCCCACGACGGGACCGACAGGTCTAGCCTGCCGGCCCGATCACGGGCACGCTGGACGGCCAGGATTCGGTCCTCATAGACGGGCCTTCGTAGGAGCGCGTCCCACTCTTCCTTGGTGAACTTCGGGCCCAACGACCCGCACTCCCAGAGCATGTGAGATAAAGTAGCAGCCTCGCCCACGTGACATTATGTGTGGTTAAACGGCACCGCATAACTTAGGCAAGACACGTAAAATAAAACACTGCTGGAGGGCCTGACCTTGTGATGGAAATTTAAAGTAATTGTGTTAAAAATTTTCTCCTATAACATCAAAAGCTTTTTGTGAGAAAAGAGAATTTTTGCAAAACACCTTATTAGTTCACATTTGCAATCGCAGCACCGACGTAGACGGCAACATAGACTGAGTGAAAACTCCTCAGCAAAATTATAGTCAGTATAAGTGAAAAGGAAAGTCGTGCAGTGAGGGGAGCATTGTCTCGGTGCATTGCAGTGTAACTATGGAAAATCCAGTGAACGATATGGGCGAACATTCTAACTTGAAGTCGCACCAGGTAGAACGTTCGTCAAGACATCGTAATTTCAGCTGGCCTCTTTCGTGGTCCCGGCCTCATTATCCGATCATCAAGCTGTGAAATGTCTCTCAGCGCTTCTTGAGCGCGGGATACTTACCAGATCAGGACAGAATGGACCGCAACTGAATTCTGAGCTCATCACCTCTGTGGTGACTATGACTGAAACGATATAAAACAGGGATGTAGTGCGAATTTTTATGGCTAGCACAAAGAAAAAAACTACGGTAACAGTATGGGGCAATTTTTTTAAACTTCCCAATTACAAACGACAAGACGTTTGCCATGAGGACAACAGAAATTACTTTTGGTACAAGATTTCTCTGCAGTTAATACTAATTCTTGATTGGCAACAGATATTTCTGTCGTGAAAACAGAAGTGAATTCTGTCGCTTGGGTGTCGTTACAACAAAGACCTTACGTACAAGAAATATCTGCATGAAAAATGTGCTGTCACAACGGACATCGAATTTTCACAACAAAAATGTCCCTGAACTAAAGCGAAATACCTGACGGAGCACTACAGAACCCGGTTGACACGACAGACCCCAAACAGAGCCTCGCGAAAAATGACAGGGTTGCAACAGCATGCCATGTCCGAACACACAAGACGTACGGATTTTCTGTCGTCGTATTCTGTTGTACTTTAACTGGGTTCTATTGCCACAGAAATGGAAGCCGTAATTAGTTACCAAAGCATTTCAGTGTGTTACTGCTGCTCCGTCTTTAACGCTGTAAAGAAGCTGTACCACAATTACGCTGCAAAGACTTCATGAGACGTCTTCGTAAAGCGTGTTTTCTCTGTCCACGAATGTTACGAATGGTGCCAGATATTGGCTGCGTCTGTAATTATCGGTATTACTTAAAATATCGTAGGTATACATATACTCAAGCCCTCGATGGTACTGAAGTTAAAGGTAAATCAGCGCCGTTGCATTAAATGGTTACCATCTCAAGAGAAATTTAACAATACATTCAGTGGCTTCATGTGACAAAATCACAATATGATTATGAGACACGGCGTAATTCTCTCCTCCGGGTTTTTTTTTACCATGTAACCAAATCATGCATACGGGTGTTTTTACCTTTCGCCCTTATCAAAATGCGGCTGTAGTGGCTCGGAATCGAACCTGCGCCCTTGAGCTTAGCAGCGCGACGCCTTAACTTCCATGTAGCCACTGCTGATATACGGAGCAATTTATCACGGCTTCCACGAAAGGGCAGGCATTTCGGAACCTATGATCATGGCTGTACATATAATCAAGAGTGAAATGCAAAGTTCCAAGTTTTTTTTATAGATTTCGTTTGTCATCTCTCTCTGTCTCTTTGCTTCTGTTTAATCATAGCTGTAACACTTTCACACAAAAGAGACTTACTTGTGGATACAGCGCTGGCAAGGGCAATCCATAGAGCGCCCATGGCTCACGTCGTGACGGGTTTCCTTCTGCGTGCCCAAACAACCTCTTTGTCTTAGTTTTATATTGGTCTAGGCTTTCTTCGTGCCGTCAGTTTCTTTTAGGAAGAGAAATGGTATTGGGTTTCACATTTATCGCCACACCTTCCTGACTTTTATTCTCCGATATTATTTCCTAGTTAGCTGACCTCTACACGCCAACTACACCTGTCGAGTCATACCCAAGTTATTTGGGACGTGATCTCTTCGGGTAGGGAGCAGTGGTGACACTCAGTAGGGAACGCCCTTTAAAAAGTTTACGGCAGTGCTTACCTTAATGAACTCAAATCGATTAACCGATACAACCTATACTACGGTCTCTTAGAGTGCTCTGAGTTTATTTTTTTTCTATAAAATTGTGTCCCACGGTGACATTTATGTGCCCATTGAAAGTGAGAGTTCAATTTCTAACTCGAGCTTTTACCTCTGAGTTGAAAATTTTGCTAGTTTGCTTTGTACATTAAGAAACACGACATGATTATGAGGCACGTCTTCGTGGAGGCTGCAGGGAGTTTCGCGCAGCGCAGTGGGAACCGTACGTGGTGCTCTTTTGTCGCATGAACAGCCTGCTTCGCGACGATTCTGGGTGCGGCCGCAGACGGTAGCGGACGACGAAAGAGCATGGCCTACAGTGCTCGCTGTGCCTTCGCGGAACTCATTGGTGCCGCCGGATGAATAGGGCGCCCGGTAGACCGTACACGTTGCGTTGTTTAATTTAGCTGTGGACCACTGTGTAAAATGGCTTTGACGTAACACAAGTTTGCTTGATGTGGTCACCTCTGATGCGAAGCATTCTTTGCGACTTCAGCCCCATTTCCTGTAACGGATATCAACATTGACTATTACGTACTTCTAGGCGGGAGAAATTCTAAGGTACCAGCTCGAGACAACAGCCTGTACTCTTTTCTTGGGCTGGCCAACGATGTGGGCTGTTCCCGTGCGTTCTGGGCTGAAAACCTTTATCTGGCCCCGTCTTACCATGCCATATGCGAAAATCATAATGATGCAGAAAAGTATCCATTCGTGCAGAATACACAAATGCACGCAGTAACAAGCATAACAGTTTTTTAGGAGCGAGCTTGTGTACGCGACGTCTAAAACAATACGACGTAGTTGCATGTACGGTGGCGTCTTGGAAATCGCTACATGGGTCAATCGTTTGGATCGTTCGTACAGCTGGTGTGACTCGCACATTACGGTGTGCTTATAGCGACACGAAATGAAGTTTACGATCGTACGCTGGGTTTTAGCGGGAGTTCTGATGAGCCCGCAGTAACCCCGCCACAATTTTGTCGCCTTCAGTGTTGCCCATTATCGGGCTGTAAGCAACCGACCACTGAAGCACCAACATTTGTCTTGGTCTGCAAACCGTTTTGTGTGGACAGTTAATGTCACGACCATGGCATTGTTTTGCAGCGAAAGCTGTTGTGAGGTACAACAGCAACCGATTTGGGGGGCGTACTTGCCCGCTGCTGCCACCACCGGTGTCTGCAACATCTATCGCTCTCAATGAGAGACAGAAAGAAAAAGGAACGTGGTTTGAGCAGGATTTGAACTCAGGCACTTTGCGTGGCACCAGAGTATTCTGCCACAGAGCGAGGTCTGCATTTCTTTCTTTCTGTCAATGCATTTATTAAATATAGACATGACTTAAGGAAGCAATTCGGTACAGACAGATCGCGATACGAGCAGAAGGAACATATTAGTCCTTTGACAGAGCCACGTCTGTTCTAAGTGCGCAGCACTTTAGGGGTCCGGCTTGTCGTCCGTATAGATCTCATGGGGCGTGATCACGCTCTAAGTCGTGTGGTCAATACAGGCCTAAAACATGGCTAGCAATCCTCAAAACCGGGTTGAAATAAGCGAACAAGCACTCAAATGATATAGTTACGAGGAATAACCGAAACGTAATCGGAATAATTAACTTAAAATCGCTAAAAATGCTTCGGAAACGAGCGGCTGACACTCGCGCCGCGTAAGAGAGGGTGCCGCCGCCTCGCCGAAGGCGAAAACTGCTGCTCGCACCAGTTCTTTCGTCGCTGGACCTGAAAGGGGTAACAACCTGACGGAACTGGGTGCAGACGACACGTATCTCAACTGCCGTAACAAGCAGGAAGTCGATAAAACACAGGCAAAAGGAAGCGCTCATGTCGCACGCCGAGTTTGCGAATCTCCCTAACAAGATTCTAGTCGTGCCGGGGAAACCCTACATGCTTACCTCAAACATTGACGTCATCGACGGTTTGATAAACGGAGCAGTGGAAACTCTACTAATGGGAATCACTGGGTGATGCCCATGCTACGCACTTCCTCAGGTTTCAAAGTAGTGTTGCTGCATTTAGCACAGGATTTAGAACGACACCAGTCCCTACACAAGAACAACGTTAGCTAACGTTTTTTTAAACAGCTGAGCTGTTTAAGAGTTTCGTTGCTCCACAGAGCTTAGACCATAAACGGCGCCTGGCTCAGGCGTCACCGCACGTTGCCTAGCAACCACCTGGCGCAACTGCGCCTCTCGTCGGCTGGCTCTGTCGACGCTCCGCACCGCCGCGCATAAAATAGCCTTGTATAGTACAGCAAGGGGGTGGGAAAGGGAAGTCAGGGATAGGAGGAGAGAAAGGAGGAGGGTAAAGCGTGAAACGTAGCATAGCCATCTATGGTATAGTGTAGCAAGGGGTGGGAAAAGGTAGTGGAGTTGAGGAGGAGTGATGTTAAGGTGAAGAGGAGGGAAAGGAGAAGGGGAACGCCACCAGCTTGGCTGCTTCCTGAGTCCTCGTACCCTTAGTGCGTAGCTTCCCCAATCTTTTTCTCTATTGACAGAGCCACGTCTGCGCTGGAAAGTCATTCGCTAAAAGACTCTTTGCAGGCCTCATGTTCGGTAAGGAATCACGTTAACAGATGTAATATAGCGTATAAGAGTAAAGTAAGAGCTATGCGTAACGAGAGGGAGGTTTATTTACGAAGTTCAGAGCCATAGTTCATCTTCATCAGCCACAGCATGAACATAGTGCGTATAAAGTCTTACAGACGCGTGGTGGGTACCTTGCTTCTCCGCAGATTGATGAATAATGACATAGTGGGTACTTCCCTACATCGAAAAATGATGAGTTATGGCTTAGCAGGTGCCTTGCAACTGTACTTGTAGAAGTTCCCCAACGAGCTCTAGAAAGGCCGCTCCCCCCAGCTTTCGCTGTATCTGTGCTACGTTTTGCGCGTTTCTTTTTTTTTTTAGTCATTGCAAGGAAACAAGTGCCGGCTTTTCGATTACTGTGTCAACGGACGTGTTAGTGAAAGAAAACATAGTGTAGAAAGCTCCTCGTTTGTGATATAGGTCTCGCGGCAGAGGGTCAACGACTGTAAACGGAATTAAGCAAACTGCTGTAGAAGAATATGGTATCGGTTTTCAGTAGTTATTTTAACTGGGCTATCGAGGTACGGTGCGGTGTGAATGTGACCTTGATAGCATTCGAGAATTGTACGAGTGCGGTGTATCGCTAGGGCACAGGTCGCCATGAAATGTGGAGCTTACTCAGACTCACTCATGAAACATATTTTGCTCTTAGAGCTCACTCGGACTCAGAATCACCAAAATTTTCCTCAACCGGACTCACTCGGACTCAGACTCACTGAAATATTTCTCAGCCGGACTCACCAAAATATTACTCACTCGGACTCACTCAAACTCAGACTCACGGCTTTATGTGAGTCTGAGTGAATCGGCTCATGAGTCCGTTAGCGCATATTTAGCTTTTTCGACAACGGCGTCAAGGCTCTTTAACACCAATATCTCGCATAACATGTGCTCTTCTTGGCGCCTTTTGATCTCGTACATTCAGATATGAGTTATCATGGGTTTCAATCAAGTAAGGACATTTTAAATGTGTAGCAGCTCTTTGACTAGCCTGTGTAACGCTGTCCGTCCGTCCGCACAAACGCGAGGCAATGCGCTTCCCTCGGCGCAGGTGTTGGAGCGGTGCCAAGTAGGTCACGCCGCAGCTGGGCGTTGACGTCACGCACCCCTCGCACGCTTCCCTCGCAGGTGCACGCGTACGTCACTCTCTCCCTCACCCGCCGGCGCGCCGCAGCTGCCGCCTCCAACCAATAGGTGGCGTTGCTCCAACGCCCGCTCGCCTCCCGTGTTTGCGTTTCAAACAAACGTTTACACCAGTAAACGCTACACCGAGTTTCGCTTCAAACGAATCTTCCAGCGCTCACCGCAGCACCCGCGTTAGCGCCGTTCAACCCGTGACGCCAGGCGTGCGCAACGCTGCTGCTTCGCATCGCATCAGCGTTCCCTTCGGGGAGATGGTCCAATTTTTTATTGAAAGAAATGACTCACACGAGCTATTTTTGTGAACAGCTTGCTGTGAAGGAATGTGCGGGGGGGGGGAGATCACGGCACCTGCCCCACCCCTCCCCTCTTTGTAACTCACGCCTCTGTTCAATAAATACTGAGCTGGTGTATCAACACTAGTGCTTTGAAGCATGTGTGAGTCGACGGGAGTATAAACGTCAGCCGACATAACGCTGACCGTAATGCTGAAGTTGTGTAGATAGAACCTAAAGTCTGTCTGTCTGTCTGTCTGTCTGTCTGTCTGTCTGTCTGTCTGTCTGTCTGTCTGTCTGTCTGTCTGTCTGTCTGTCTGTCTGTCTGTCTGTCTGTCTGTCTGTCTGTCTGTCTGTCTGTCTGTCTGGACTCAAGAGAGATATTTTGCGCTTAGGGCTTACTTGGGCTTCGACTCATCGTTTTTCTCAGCCGGACTCACTCGGACTGAAACTCACCAAAATATTACTCACCCGGACTCACTCACACTCACGGCTCGATCTGAGTCTGAGTGAGTCGACTCATGAGTAAGTTTGTCGACCTATGCTCAAAGGTGAGAAGGCGTTCCTTTTTTTTCTCCACTTTTTACAGCAAAAGCTGTTATGAGATCATTTCACCGGCCGTTTTTGGCGCCGTAGTTGTCCGCCGCCGCCGCCGGTGTCCGTAACCAGTATCGCTCGAAATAATAAAAAAAAAACGAAATAAGAAAAGTCCAGGATGGAACGAGGTTCGAACCTGGGCCCTCTGCGTGGGAGCCCAGTATTCAACCTCTGAGCCATGCCGGTGCTTGAAACTGCTTTGCAAAAAGGTCCTATACAGGCTTCATGTCGGGAAGGAACCACATTACCATATGCAATGTAGCGTGGCAGAAGAGTAAAATAAGCACCAAGCGTCGCACAACGCGAATTCCGTAACCAGGCGTCATACAATGCGAATTGCGCAACGAGTGGGTTGTTTAATGCTTCCAACCCATTACAAAGGGCTCCGCCATAATTCTTCATCGTCATCAGGCACAGCATCAATAAAGTGCGCATAATGCCTGACATGCGTTTAGCAGGTACCGCGGCTCTCCGTAGAGTGACGAAAAATGGTGTAGTGCCTGCTTCCCTACTTCGCAAAAATTACGATGATTTATAGCGTAGTGGGTTCCTCGCAAGTGCACCTGTATTGGTTGCCAAGGAAGCCCATAAGCGCATGATCCATTTCCACGGGGTCTCAGTAAAGTTCTTCGCTCCCCCCCCCCCCTTCCCCGTCTCTCTCACACGTCAACGTATGTTATACGGCATGGTGGGAGAGGGAAATAGTGACCGGGCGTCACCCAATGCAAATTACATAACTGGTGGGCCGTTTAAAGCTTCCAACCCATTACAAAGGGCTGAGCCAAAAGTCTTCATCGTCATCAGTCGTCGCGTCAGCAAAGTGCACGTAATGCCTTACAGACGTGTAGCTGGTGCCTCGCTTCTCCGCAGGATGAAGAATAATGGCTTACTAGGTGCTCCCCAACTTCACAAAAATTGTGATTTATGGCGTAGTGGGTACATTGCTAGTGTACTTGTATTAGTAGCCCCACGAGAGCTTGCAACGTGCTCTAGAAACGCCGCTCTTCCAACTTTCGATGTGACTGTGCTGCGGTTTCAGCGCATGCCTGGCGTTTTTCTTCAGACGTGCCGCTATCTCAGTGATCATAAAGGCGAGCACCTTGAAGCGGCATAAAAAGGTGCCGATGAACTCTCGTATTAAACAGAGTGCAAGCCTTGTAGTTCAGAAACAATATCGTAACTACAGTGGCAGGGTCCAGTGCCCTCTCTACGTATGAAATATCTGCACGAAGTAGCTTTTACAGTTATAGTACTAGAACGGAAAGGTGAGTGTTCTTTGCCCCAGCACCTGCCACTGTCTGCTGTGCCTTCTAAGATTTTTGTACTCGTTAATGAATTGACCTTTTCATTTGTGAATTGCTGTGCGCACGGATAATGGCGAAATCACCGGCCGCAGCTCTAGGCATCGGCTTCACAGCGATGTTTCTGATGTTTCTTTCGCTAGAAGCACGATTGAGAGCGTTGCTGTTCGGGAGCTGCACGTCTACAGTCACGTGGGTTTGTATGATATTTCGCGGGCTTTCTGTAAACGCCGTAAAAAAATCACCACTTAATAAAACATGTTGTTGGGCTAGTTGGTTCATACTGAGCAAGATGTTTCTTCGCCTTGCGTTGCGTTATTGACTTTTGCACAAAGCTCACCCCCCCCCCCCCCCCCCCCAGCATGCACAGTCGACCACAAAATAATACGGACCACGCTAGTGCGTGGCGTAACTGCCGTCGGCGCCGTCTAGTGGCAAGTCGTCTGCTGTCGAGGATACTGTTCTGGCGATTGCGCCGCCAGAGGGCTATGCTCTCGACAGCAGACTAAACAGCGCTGACCGCACTTCGGCGACGCGCTCGCGTGGTCTGTACTATTTTGTGGCCGACTGTACATTTTCACAAAAAATTGGATCACTCGTTTCTGAATGCCCTCTACAACGCAGCCAAACGCACTATAGGCCCTAACGTGACTATTAAAAAAAAACATCATGCACAATCCATCTCAATTAATTAGCTCGTTAAACGCGATATGAAAATTCATTTATTTCATTCAGTTGCAGTTAACCACTCTTTTTGAAATCCTTGGTTCTTGTTACGGGGAACCACCTGCATCATCCCACCGGCATATTAGAGTAAGCTCCGAAGTTTCTATAAACTTTTCTTGTTATTTAGGATTTGTCCTCTGTCTCTATTTCCAGATGTTTAAGCAGCCGTGGTCGTTTCGTATTAAAGAGACCCACCTGCAGATCAAACGCTTACCACTTCTATCTTTAAAACATGTGTTGCTCAAGTTGTACAAGCACAACGCGACAGAAATGACATGCAGAAAGAGTAAGTGTCAACCAGAGGATGAGCGCTGACTGCCAGCTGAAACGTTTGTGACAAAGAAGGCGTCCTATATAAGGACGCCTTCTTGGTCATACGTCATAGCACGTGCTCCAGAATGGGGCACTGCAGGGGCCTGATTTGTAGGCCCGGGCCCGTGTTTCCAAGCCCGGGCCCGGCCCGGGCGCGGCATTCATTACTAAACTTATCCAGGGCGCGCGTGTTCATGACCAGGCCCGGTCCGGCCCGCTAGAGGATATTAGTTGTTGATGAAGATTATTAATGATGCCTTGCGCTTTGTAGCGGACGATCGGACGGAAAATCCGGTGTGTACATGCATCGAAATGTTGCTTTGCCCGCGGTGGTAGCTCAGCCGTTAAGCTGTTTCGCTGTTAAGTCCTAGGACGCGGGTGCGATTCCCGTGGCCACGGCGGCCGCATTTTGATGGGGGCGAATTGCAAAAACATCCGTGTACTTATCTTTAGGTGCACGTTAAAGAACTCCAGGTGATCGAAACTAATCTGGTCCCCATTACGGCGTGCCTCGTCAGTGTTGCGAAATGGGCGCCTCCATTCCATTCCAATTCCATTCCGGGGAATTAGAACTTGCAGCAATTCCATTCCTTTCAATTCCTCGGAATGAAAGAACTTAGCCTATTCCCCAAGGCCTCCTCCTCCACTCTAACTTCCCCTATACTTTACTCCCCATTCCCCCCAGGTGTCGCGGTTGTGGTGTCCTCGCCTGAGAGACAGTTATGCGTCACTTACCCCCACTCTTCACCTATTTTTCCCAAATAAAGAATCTCTATTCCCCTATTTCCACTCCGGGAATAGCCGGGCAGTTCAATTCCATTTCATTACTTATCATATTGCTGTTTTTGGATAGCCACCATTACGCGACAGTAACCAGCATTAGCACATACTAGCCAGCATTAGACTACACTAACCGATAGTTAACCTATAGCTAGTTATCTCTAGCTAGAAGGCAGTTAACCAACATAAACAGGGACTAGCCAACACTAAGCGACGGTTACCCGACATACATTAGACAGTACTAGTCGACATACTCCAACACTTACGCAACACTAAATAACGCTAGCCCACATTTAGTCATGTACTGGTGTTGCATGAATGAATGTGGAACGAGCTGTGTCACTTATGTAGCGCATATTCTGATGTGTCAGTAAAGAAACGAATATAACCTCACTCATACAGGCTGTCACCCTGTGACGAAGTCTCTTGCAAGGTACACAATAAGAATAAAAGGACTCTGCAGCCACGTTTTCTCCTTAGTTTTTTGGCCACGGCCTAAAGACCGACGGCCAAAAGAAAGGTTTTCTGTGCTAGTCTACGAAGTTCCCTGCAATGACTGCCGCGCGACTTACTTCGGCGAGACAAAAAACTTTCCCGATAGGATACGTCAACACCGAAACGACGTACGTAGCTTCAATGCAGCACAAAACGCTCTCGCAGAAAACAGCGAGAACCTGGACCATCGCATCAACTTCGACGCCACCCGGGTTCTTCTTTCTTTCTTTCTTTCTTTCTTTCTTTCTTTCTTTCTTTCTTTCTTTCTTTCTTTCTTTCTTTCTTTCTTTCTTTCTTTCTTTCTTTCTTTCTTTCTTTCTTTCTTTCTTTCTTTCTTTCTTTCGCATTGCGCAATGCTCCCTCCTAACTGTTTTCTTTCTCCGCGCCGGGAACTGGACTTTCGTTCACGCGCTTATGAGCGCGACACTTCAGTTGCTACACGCAAAAATAACAGCTGTGACTCATGACTTTCAGCTGTGACTGATGACTTTTTGACGCGTGACTGCTTTGGCGACGCTCGCATTTACGTTAATGCATTTCGTTAAATCATCCGCTAAGTCGAAAATTTAGGCATGCATAACGTTGATCGATTACTAAGTAAGTCTCCTAGAGTATCGAGATCAATCACGAAGCAAAACACATGCGCTTAACTGTTGCCCCTTTTTGCCTACGATGCTTTGCTATGTTCTGGACGCAAGGTCAGACAGTTGGGTCCCCCTTTATGAGTGTCAGAAAGTGCTAGTTGTTCGAGAGTTAGGGAACAAGCTTTCTGACGTCATATTCACGCGAGTAGGCGCTACACCAGAAGGCGTACACGTACACCCGCTCGGCCATTGGATCCTTCAGTGGCCCTGTTGCAAAGCTGTGGCTATGGAGACGGCGCTGTGTTGATTAGAGAAGACGAATTGCTCAAGCAAAGTCAGTGTCTCTAAACCCGATAGTAAATCCCAGATATTCTGAATATTCAGTACTTCGAATTTCAATTATTCCCCTTACGATTGTTTGGACTGTCGACGTGTTTTTTTTTCTTCTTTTTCTTTTTGCATATACGAGTTTGGTCAGCACAGCGCTTGCGGTAAACGTAACTTTAATTAGGGCCACGTTAATAGGCAGCGTGCACGTGAGGTTTGATGAATAAGCAGTATTTGAGGGCATGTGCAGGCGGGGCTATCTGTCGGTTGCGGCTCCCCGCCTTATCTGAACGCATTGCTATGCGCGCCAGGTTAACACGCAAAACGATGCATCGTTACCAAATCATAATTGATGGCATTTCTGTACCATATGTAACACATCATCGATTCTTAGGAGTGATGATTAACCGAAACTTGTCCTGGTCGAAGCACGTGTCGATGCTTAGATCCAAGCTAAGCAGCTTCATACACATGCTTAGATATATAGCAGGCACTGAAATGGGGCCCATCAGAGAGGTCGTTGCTTCAGCTGTATGAGGCACTTTTCGTAAGCTACCTACGATACAGCTTACCTGTTATGACCAACCTACGCCCGTCCTGCCTGCGTACATTAGAAAGTTTGCAAGCTCAGGCATTGAGGACATGACTTGGCGCACCGCGATGTACGTCCACATTAGGAGTTATTGCGGAAGCACGCATAACTCCCATGGATATATAGTTATCTTTCATGCTAACCGTTAAGAGTTTATCTCCGACTATTGACGCGGCATGAACGTCATCCTCTGGCAACGATCCACACCCACCAACCGGACAGCACTTTTGCAGAAATCATCGCACGCCATGAGGACACCATTCCCTCAGGCTTCGTTCCCGCAAAAGTTGCAGAGATACCAGCATGGATTTCATGAAGACCTACAGTGCGCCTATCCATTCCAGGAGTGGGTAAAAAGTCTCGCATACCTTTATGTGGCCTCAAACAATTAACGTTATCGTATATATCCACAGAATATGCCAATTCTGTGCATGTTTTTACTGACGGGTCTGTGTTACCCACTGCGTCAACAGCGGCATTCGTTATACAAAGTTTGAAGACCAGTGAACGCTTCCGTCTGGACCACCGAACAACATCGACGGCGGCAGAGATTGTAGCCATCCGCGAGGTAATTCGTTACATATCGACGCAACCTCCTCACCAATGGACTATATTTTGTGACTGTAAACCAGCACTCCAAGTGATAGATTCAGCACTTAAACGAGGGCCTCATTCCATACTTGCTCACGAAGTGGCCGAATTACACGATGTCGCCCTGAAAACTGGCCATCGTATCATGTGTCAGTGGGTTCCAGGGCACTGCGGTCTGCAGGGCAATGAGCAAGTCGATGCGGAGACAAAGATGGCCCATGATAACGCCAGAGTACTAGCTATCCCCTTTTCCCGACCGGATACTAACACCGTAGTGTACACACTCCTGGGTGAGACTACAGCAGCATATTGGTCTTTACCAAGCCATCGTCATCGCCGGCTTCACGAACTTGACCCAAATATGAGTGTTAGAATCCCACCAACCATGAAAAGGTGTATTACAAGCTTATTTCACCGACTACGACTAGGTGTGGCATTCACTCGCCGTTACCTACACCTTATCGGCCGTGCCGACAGTCCCGATTGCGAGATGTGTGGCACTCCTGAGACTATCGAACACCTCCTGTGCGTCTGCCCACGATACCTCACGCAAAGAAATTCAATGGCGGCCGTCTTGTTGTCATCGAAGCAACAAGTTTCAGAAAAAGTTCTGTTGGGACCACCACCATGTCATCAGAGCGATATTCTGAAAGCGCTGAACATGTTTTTGCGCGATACAGAGCTCGACGAGAGACTGTACATAGTTTTTGGACATTCAAGGACTTACTTCGTCGCCACTTTTCTCCATCATCATCATCCGCATCTTCTCTCCACTCTCTATACTACCACTCTCCCCTTTCCTAATGCTGAGTAGCAGGCCAGAACATTGATTCAGGCCGACCTCTCAGCTTTTCTGCCATAATAAACCTTGTCTCTCTCTAACCTCCCTGCGTTTCCTTTTCATCTATTTCTCTCTCTTGCTATGCGCGAAAGAGTGTTAAAAAAAGAATTATATTTCTGACGAACAAAATTAGACACAAAGATATGCAGTGACTGTTCTACTAGGTAACAGAGACACATTCAAAAAAAAAACGCCAGGCCTGCGCGGAAAGCGCAGCACAGTTACAGCGAAAGCTCGAAGAGCGGCATCTCTAGAGCCCGTTATAAACTCTCTTGTGGCTACTAATACAAGTACACTACCAACGTACCCACTACGCCACAAATCATAATTTTTGTGAAGTTGGGGAGCACCCACCACGACATTATTCGTCATTCTGCGGAGAAGCCAGGTGATTTGGCGTGCGCGAAGCAGCCTTTGAAAATTCGTTCAGTTTACATTTCATGGCGCTCAAAGCGCCGCGCGTTTGTAGTCTGTCACGTGATATTTTTTTTTTGTAATTCGCGCGCTTTAAAGAAAGGCCGGAAAAAAAATTAAGCAGGGAAGTTATCTTAACACAGATTGAAAAATTCCGCGTTTTTGAACAAGCACTACAACTTGTGCATTGAAAAACTTTTCTCTAGGGTCACTGTTTAAAACGTTCATTAAGCAATCTTTGTTAATTGCCGAGCTTGGCGGATTGGAAAAAAATATTCTGACGTGCTCTATATGGCTCAGAACCATAGTGCGCTAATTGGAGACGCGTAGCCCCTGTGCTTAATTTTGTAATACTTTGGTGCTTTTTAGCTGAAACACCCTGTATATATTTTTATCCGGCCTGTATGAGAAGACGGCCGTGCGCTCAACAGAAGTTACAGAGAATGTATCCGATGTAGAATACGGAGCTACCACGTGTGTTTATTCCCCCTTCCGCGCATATGAAAGGTCAATGCTGAACTCTTAGGCGCGCAGTACGAACATATATACATATATATATTATATATATATATATATATATATATATATATATATATATATATATATATATATATATATATATATATATATATATATATACATCATATACATATCATATATATATATAGATGTATAGTATACACTGGAAGCAACAGCAGCAACATCAACTGCAACATGCTGCTACTGCTGTTGCTTCTACAACAGCTGCAACCATTACGGACAGCCTTGGCGGTAGCGTGGTTACGGTACTTGGCTGCTGGCTCGAAAGTCGAGAGTCCGATCCCGGCCGCGGCGGTCGCATTTCGATAAACGTGGTCGAAATTTTCGGAGCCCTCCACTGTTGCGTGCCTCATAACCACATCGTGGGTTTGGCACGTAAAACCACGGATGTTGTTAACAACTTTTATCACTACTACCATTACTACTACCACCGCTACTACCACCACTATCACAACAACAAAATCTCACAGGGTTCCGTATGCATTTCCCTAAGACGACTCGAAGGCGAAAGCCATCTTCTTTTTCTTCTCCTTCCCTCCGGAAGCTTTCTGCACGTAACGTGGTCTTGCACTGCCTCAAGGATCCGAGGCATTGCAAGCTTTCTGCACCTGGCCTGGTTTTGCACTGGCTCAGTGATCTGCCCACCTTCGACCAAGCGACGATTTTAGGTGATGACGTCGTGGCGACTTCAGTAATTTCGCGATTGTGACGCCATGGCGGCGTCATATTGTGACGTCATCACGTGATGATGATTTTCTTGAATCACACTTATCGACGGCGCCGACGGTGAATTTTTAGCGTTTTGATGAGACATCCAAGGCTTTCGCCTTAAAACAGCAGTAACATCGCCGGTACACTATCCTTGACCTACGCATTGGAGCGGGCAGATGGCAGTATCTTGTCGGTTGTCTTTATTATCATCATCGAAGTCACAGTAACGTGCCACTTCGAGACAGCGCGACGCACGAGGCGACGAAGAAGAAGCATCTCCTTGTGTCGAACGGCCGTGTTTCTGAAGAGCTCCGTCTTGCTTTCGAGAGTTTCGCGCCTCCTGGACGAAGCTACGAATTCCAGAGGGAATGACTCTGTCTTGAATTCCTCGCTTGATTCTGTGAGTCAACAATAGTTGACTGTTAGAAAATTTCTTAGTGTGGTTCGATATCGGTGGCGGAGGTCGCAATTCGATGAAGGCGAAAGCGCGATGTCAGCCCTCTACTACGGCGTGCCTCATAATGATATCGTGATTTTGGGACGTTAAACCTTAGATATTATTATCGAGGCGGGGGCGATAGCTGCAACTTGTACACATATGTTTGAAGGGAATGCCGCGATGCGAAGACACGGTGACGGGACACGTCCATATGCTTTCTCGCATTATCGACTGAAATGGTGTGACTACGCTGTTGACGTGCAAGCAAGCTCCGTGCGTACGTATTTCAGACGAAACGCTGGTTTTTTTTTTTCGCTGCACACTCAGAAATTGATCCTGGTCTTTCTTTTCTTTTCTTACCCCCCAGAATTGCTATCTGTTGAAATGCTTCCGCAATTGATGCATTTCCTCATTTGTAAAAAAATTGGCTCCCCTGATAATAAAACATGAGGTGGACGGTACAGTTGATGTTCTTACAGTGTACGTCCATGCCCGCCAGTTCGTACTTTTTAAAGCGACACTTTACATGGCTATGTTCTGGAAGACGCGTCCGTGGACAAAAGACGCGTAGAACGACAATTTTCGGCTAGCCGATCTACTCGACAAATCCAGCGTTTTTTTTTTAATGGGACAACACTCGTCGAAATTAAAAGAAAACGCCGGCGTCGTTATGGTTAGACGAAAGGTCGCAAGATTTCACTACCAGCGTCCGGTAACACGCTCTCAACCCAAGCTTCCTAAAATCACTATATAGAGCTCTCTAACACTCTTAACATCAGTGTCTAATTCCAGTGAGAGATTGACTCACTGAATCTCAACGTCTCGTTCCCCGCAGCCCGCTTGGCCATGACCTGCGCACGGGGATCCCGAGCGTGGCTTGCCGTTACCGTGTTTGCCGGCCTCCTGGCGCCCATGGCCGTTGCACAAGGATTCAGTGAGCAACTCTACTTAGTTTATCAATATCTCGTAGCCTTTCAACGCGCTTGCCACTGGTGGTCAGGACTAGAGCACTGCACGGGCCCGGGCCGTCCGAAGCGTTTTCCGCCGGGCCCGGGCTGGGCTCGGGCTTGAAAGTGCGGGCTTGGGCCGGGCCCGGGCTTGAGGCTGCTGGCCGGGCCGGACTCGGACCCGCTCAATCAAAGGCCTTCGACCTTTGACTTACGACATTCGACCTTCGACCACACACGAACGTTATGCATTGTGTGGTCTAAGGCATTCTTGCCAAGATGAAGTCACGCGTGCAAAGAGCTGGCTCTTAAAAAGCTTAGCAAAGTAAACAGAAAAACAGTTTAAGTCCTACTTTTTTCTTTTCCACAAAAACGAGCATGGCTTCAGCGTGAGGAAAAATGAATTATACAAAAAACGGTACAATCACATACGGTAGCACATACGGTACAAGCACATGCGGTACAATCTGCAAGTAAACAAATATATTTGATGCTCGCGTCCTTCCTTGCGCCTATAGAGGCGTAGACCGCATTATATGTGGCTATCCTTCTGGCCGAATTGCTGATGTTAAACTTTAAATCACCTGGTCATGAACACTCGCGCCCTGGATAAGTTTAGTAATGAACGCCCGGGCCCGTGCCAGGCCCGAGCTTGGAACCGCGGGTCCGGGCTGGGCTCGGGCTTCATAAAGCGGGCCCGGGCCCGGCCCGGGTCGGGCCCGGGCCAAAAAATCTGGCCCGTGCAGTGCTCTAGTCAGGACGAGCGACTTTCATTGTAAGGCTGGATGACATCCGCCTGCGGCTTAGCACAAGTATTAGGCGGCCTTTCTTAAGTGGTTAGGTAAGAACTGGTGTTACCTAGCCTTAGCGCACAAATATTCAACTCTTATCATTGAAAATTAAGCTCGGCCATGCTGCAGCGTATGGCAGTGCTTTAGACGCGTATATTTTTTTACTGTTGCCATCATGGAAACGTTCCACTGTTTCACGAGAGCTTTTGCTAGTCCATCCCTGCGCTGCAGTGAGTCTGCGAAAACTCCTTGCGAGGACCGCAAGCGAAATATGTGCATGTGTCAATCCATAACGCATCAACGCTGTATGCCTTCAAGCCTTCTTAACGATGGTGTAAGGGACTCCGCAGAATTTTAGGGGCGAAGCTCCTTAAGGCGGCACCCGTTCGTCCCTCGTAGTCGTAGTAGTAGTAGTGCGTAACCAGTCGTAACGCTAGTACCAGATCTTGACCTCCAAGGTGGTGCCGGTGGGAGATTTTTCCTGTGCGTTGTTGAACAATAAAAAATTCGCAGCGTGCGCGTTAACTAAAAGCCGAATTCTTCTGTCTCTCATTCCCCATTAGCAGCCATTGGCATGTTCCAGTAGGAAACGTTAGTAGAAGTAGAAGTGTAAGTGTTAGCTAAAAGCCGACTTCTTCTGTCTCTCATTCCCATTAGCAGCCATTGTTTACCTCCAAGGTAGTGCCTGGTGAGATTTCTCCTGTGCGTGATTAAACAATAAAAATTTTGTTCAAAACGCCGTTGATTGATGAAATAAACCAACGAAAGACGCCAGATGTTTTCTAAAAGCAAAACGAAAGAACGCCAGATGTTTCTAAAGCAAAACGAAAAGACGTCAGCTGCTTAACGAAAGACGCCAGATGTTTTCTAAAGCAATGGTTTTCTAAACAATGAAAATTCACAGCGTACATGTAAAATTAAAGTGAGCTGCAAGTCGTCATAACTCATCGAACCTTTAGTATAAACGCGCCCGATCTCACGTCGGTGATGATGTACTGGGCAGAATTCACGGAAGATTCACGGTTTACCGATGAACCTCCGCAGCTTCGCCCACTCTTCGTCATTCACTCCGTGGATATGCTGTGATTTTTTTGTAAAAGATCCTACGTCATGATGCGCCACGTATTGCTTTCCTCTAAGCTGTCTTCGAGAAACCCAAATAAGAAAGCGCAGACGCTGTGGTACGTTTCCCTAATCTTAAGAGGCGCAGCAGCAGGACTTCTAGTAGAGCAGAAACGTGACGTGTGGCGTTATTGGTAGACCGGCCCGTCGCTTTCGCCTCTGGTTCTGGTACTAGTGATGCTTGCAAAATAGGGAGAACCGCTAGGCGGCACGGCGTGCGTTATGACTGGTCATCCAGTGACCCGGGCCAACCACTGACAATGGCAAATTAGCGATATTTTTTTAACAGGGCATGTTACTGAGCTATTTGGTTCATTACTTCAGAATAGTTGGTATGGCGCTAAAAGGACGGGTACCAAGGGAAGACACGAACCGACAAACACGAACGCCGTATACTTATGCAACGCCAGGCAAAACGTTTCCTTTCATTCAATTTTCGGCGGTGGTTTAACGTCATACGTGGCGTTTCTACTCATCCGGAAGCTTAGAATAACAGAGAAAGCTGTTATTCTGTAAAATTTTCAGTTGAAGTATAGCGATCGTCCTGTGTGCTTCTTTCTCTGTCCTTGTTTTTTTCGCTATATTATGTATTTAAGTGAATAACAGAGAGCTGAGCTAGTTGTTAGGTATTTTCATGTTAAAGTACTGGTCATGCAACCACGGACACAATCGAGAAGTCAAGACAACACAATCGCCGACTGACAACTGAAAAGGCGTTGTCTTCTCTCTTGTGTCCGTGTTTGCACGCCCAGTCTTTTAACGTGTCAGCCGGAAGCTTTGCTGGTGGTGGTACAAAATTTTGTTGATGAGAAGGCCGAGAGTAAAGAAAATTAAAAAGCCGCGTTGTGGGCGGCCTTCATGCTGCCGCTTGTGGTGTCCAGGCCGTGCCTAGTCGCGACGTCCTCCGAACAGGTCACTAGCCGAAGTTGGAGATCCGGCTCGGTGCTGGAGAAAGCAGCCTCCTACTGCTGGGGACTTAGGTTCCAAGAGGCAGAAGGCAAGTGTGCCGGACATGAGAAAAATACGTGATCGTAATTGGTGCGGTAGCTGCCACACAAGCGGCAGGCCGGCGAGTACGTCCCGGGGTGGAAGAGGGCAGGACGTGCGGGAGTAACAAAGGTGTGGGCCTGAAGTTGGCGCCACAGGTGTTGGTGGTGCTGGGAAAGGGATTTGTGCGGTGGAGAGAAGCTGAGGCGAGAGAGGTGGTAGTGCAAGGTGATATCGCTCTCCTTTTTAGGTTACCAAAACACGCGACGCTGCGCTCTGCTCTTGGCATGTGGCAGCAAGAATTACGCGATTGCGCACATAGATTTCCTCAAGAGTTTGAATAGTTCACGCTGCATGCTGTGAATATCGGGTAATAAAGTTACCTTATGTCGCTATGTTGTCTTTATCGAATAAGTGCATTTTTCGTTTTATCACCGAAGCGTGCACAGGCCCTAGGGAAATAAAGTTCACCGGTGCCCTGAAGCCGATGGATCTCGACACTGGTCACGTGATCGGAAACTACGGGCTGCGAGGACTTATCGTGTGGCTACACGGAGTGTTCGCCACCATTGTGCTACCCTCGAATGACCCCACGCAAGGCGAGTTGTACAATGGCGTGTGTAGGCGGTACGATTGACTCTTCCTTGAGGTGACGTGTAGTATGACTGAGAGTCACAGAAAACTCGCCGCTATGGAACTCGTGGGAACAGGCAGCACCAGACATTTTGCCGACTATGATGAATAAAAGGGGAAATAAGTAGAACAACGCTTATAACATTAGGATAACTCGTTGTGTAATGAACACTTAACAGCTAATGGTGTTTCCTCTTTTTCATGTATGAAAATACGTCTAACGCGATATGTCACTGAGCAAACGTATCGAGAAAAGGGCCTTGTCAAGGTGCCATGGAGAGTGCGCGGACTTTAAGCTTGAAGAGCAGTTCAATAATAAACATATAACTGATTGTTTGATCAACTAGCATTAGCAAGGCTTCACAGAGAGAGAGTTTGAGCCTTATAGAAAAATGTTACCGCACGTGTAGCTGTCATTAAAATTCCCGTAACATGATTCTAAAGAGTTTCACCACGTGCTCCGTGTTTACGGCAAGCCGTTCACGATCATCTTCTTCTTCTGTTCCTTTCTTGCAGTCTTGAAAGAGAAGAAAGCTGAACTCGACTCTGAACAGGTATTTTTGCTTCTGGTCTATTAAATGTTTTCTTTGTATATGTATCTTCAGAGTTACACTTAAAAGACTGAAATGAAGTTAATCCAGATGGAAGCTTCCGTTACCGTTCTGTACGCGTACTAGCCTGGCCATATTTTCTCGGTCAGAGGTGCGGTCTCGAACGAAAGTTGTAGCCCTTGTAGCGTACAACACCCTTTGGTCGGGGTGTTTCTGCGGCACCCTAGAGGTTGTTTAGACGACTACCCCTGTTGTAGGGTGTGCCGACGAGTAGGCTTTCCAAGACGCGCCCACTATGCACCCTTTGAAGGTTGCCTCTGCAACAATATATTGGGAACCTTTCGGGAGCGAAAATCACACGGTTATTTATACGATCACCTAAGATGACTTGAAAAGCAATCTTTTACTTCTCAATAGATTGTATTAATATCCACGCCCTCCCCCTTAAAGCACATCCCTTGCTTTCTGCATCCCGAGTGCTGTTCCGCTGCCTCCTGGATCGGCCCACCTCTGACCATGCGAAGTCATTTGATGGCGTTATCGTGTTATGTCATAATAGCGCCATAAGGACGTCACAAATTTTGATGATTTGTGACGTCACGAGAACTCGACAGATGACGTCATATCAGAACACATGAATTTTGCATCGTTGGTGATGACGCCGAAGCCACTGCGGAAGATGGTCACTTTTCCGCGTTGGATGAGGAATGTTAGGCTTTCGCCCTAAAAGTAGTGTTTTTTTTTTTTTGCTCAGAAAGCTGTGGCACCGTTTGGGGCGTCTTTATTTCCTCACGTTAACTACCACTAATCTACCTTGCGTGCCGTTCCTTGCTCAAACGCCGCGAACACGGTACTTTCAAGTAGCGAAAGGCGTGCGCGCCATCAGCCTCACATAGCACTGTCGATTCACTCTAAGAAAAACAAAAAAGTGCCCTTTGACTCTTTTTATGAGCCCTGACTAGCGAAGTATATGATTTCACTTGTCTCTTTAAAGAGACAAGGTAAGTGTCCTTAGAGGTCATTACACTCTCTCAGGAGAGTCGTGGCGACCAAAAGGGAGTCAATTGTGTCTCTTTAAGGAGAGTCATATACTGCGGAAAGTCGGGACTCACCGAAAAGAGTAACAGATGCGCCTTTTTTTTAAGAGTGTAGGCAAGCGGCGAGCGTCGAAGTTTCGAAGAAAGGAAACGCGAGCAAGCCAGAGGGCGATAATTAAAGAGAAATCCTTAGATGCCTAACAAAGCGCGAAAATTTACCGGTGTCCCGCGTCGGTGGCGTCAACACGAGTGATGCAAGAAATCACCATCACGCGATGACGTCACCGATCACCAAAATTGTGTGGCATCTTCATGACGTCACTACGACGTCGCATGATGTCGTAATCACCTGACGACATCGCGTAGTTGATAGTATGCCGATCACGGAGGCAGTGCGAAACCGCGTTAGGTGCGGAAAGCTTTCGGTGAGTGGCGGGGCAGGGTCAATACATCGATTGAGAAGAAAAAGAAGATGGCTTTAGCCTTCGAGTCGTCCCATGGGAATGCATAGGGGACCCTGTGAATTTTGTTTTGGGACCAGAAAACTCCCATAACGGTGCAGCTGTCTTTAAAGTGTGGTCTACAGTTTACACGGTGACGTCGATCGCAGTACGGCGGCGTTCTGTTCAGCCTGGTCAAGCGCAACGCCATCGTCGTCCTCATCATGCTGCTGTCCTTCGTCCTGTGCGTGGCGCTGCCGCTGGTGGCGGTGGCGTTCATAGCCTTCCATCGCATGTGTTCCTGCTGCAAATCTTGGGCAATGACCGAGCACAGCGAGACGGTGCCGGAAATGAGATCGCGCAAGAAATGGACCGACGCCTTCTACGTGCTCACAGTGCTCATGTCGTGAGTTCTAATCACATGATGCGTCTGTAGCTTCTGTAACCTCGAATGAAGGCTTCGACTGTTCAAGCTGACTTTAGACGCAGTCGTATGAAGTGAACGGATAATCAATCTAGACCCGCCGCGGCGGCGTAGTGGTTATGATGCTTGAGTGCTGACCCCGAAGGTCGAGGGATCGAATCCCGGCCGCAGTGGCTGCTATTCAATGGAAGCAAAATGCTAGAGACCTGTGTGATTAGATTTAGGTGCACGCTAAGGAACCCCAGGTGGTCGATATTTCCAGAGCCCTCCACTACGGCGTTCCTCACAATGATATCGTGCTTTTGATACCTATAACCCCTGGTATTATTATTAGTAGAATTGTTAGTATTTAATAATAATGTAGTAATGAATGTAAGGGAAGCAGGAAAGGTGTCATTTGCGATTTTAGTTCGTGTCTCGCAATTACTAGTTAATGCTAAATGAAGGTGGAGGAGAGAAAAAAGCAAGTGACCGTGGGTGGAGATCGAACCCACAACCTTTGCATTACGCGTGCGATGCACTATTAGTTGCGCGAAGGCGGCGGCCGACCACTATCGACTTTCTTCAGTATTTCTGTAAGGGGAACTCTGGGAGTGTTACCCAACGCCACTGGTCGCCGCGGCGTAACGTGAAGGTTGTGGGTTCGGTTCCCAGCGGCGCAAAGTTGTTTTGTCGTGCACTTTGATTTTCGTTATCTCATAATTGCTATACTTCCATTAAAATTTCAAATAGTGTCCCATGTTTTCCTTCGCTACTTTATCCGTTGGCTTCATATGTATGTGTCTATAGCAGACCAGGCTCCTCAATCTATTATAGTTCAAAGCCAGGCAGGCAAACGCAGCTCAGGAACGTGCCACCACCAAACAACACTGGCAGCAAAATAGATGAAGGGCTAGCTCTAGTGCGACAGTAAGCTTAGTTCCTTCTGTATAAGTAAGATGGTGTGCTGATACAATATCCTCTTAGATTCCTCTTTGCTTAATTATCATCTGTGCTTTTTCTCCTGTCTGGTTCAAATCCTAAAGGATAGTGTACATCAACACCTTAGTCTCTTTGATGACTTAACAAGTTGTGATTACGGTGGTGGGAACTGGATTTTCACGACGACGAACGGATCACCAAGCCTCGACGGAACATAGGGCGGTGATATTCGGGATTTGTTGTCTGTGCAGGGTCATGACCCTTGGCGCTCTGGTAACCTGTAGCCACTCCTCAAGGGCGTCCAATGGTATCGTGCATCAGTCGCACTTCCTGAGCTCGGCTCTCCAACACTCGTAGACAGACTATTCAAGGTTCGTCCATCCCTGAGACTGCGGGCAATTGAAGTGAATTCCCGATCGTTACGAAAAGCCCCTTTGAAAAGAGAGCTTTTAACAGAGTTGACCTCCTGTCAATACGACCATTGCGGGACCACCAGATATTGGTCCACTTATCCGGGAGGTCGATTCAACGAACGATGTAAAAATGAACGAAGTTAGAATGGTTGCTTTTCTTGAAGTCTGCGATGTGGCTTTTAACTAGGCCATTTGTAAGTCCGCGAACGGGTACCTGCACAGCAGAAGATTATCGAGAATGGCCTTTGCCTCCAAATTTTTAGAAAAGCGACCGTGGCCACCCGGACTGTGCTAAAACGGTTAACTGGGCGAACCGGTTAACGTGACTGTGACGCTTAGAGTAATAAGAAATATGAACATATTGCAAGTCCGCGAACAGTTGGCTAGTCAACAATTACCTACTCAACAGAATAACACCTAGCAGTGATGTGCCAAAAAAATTGGGCTAACCCCACTATCCATCACTGTACCACGAAACATCAAGTTATCACAGCCCAGGTATATGTCATAAAAATAAAAATTAAAAACTTGCCCTCGGGTAAACACGTATGTGCCACATCAATTGGACAAACCCCATTACTCACCACTAGTCCACTATAGAATGTCGATAAATGGAGAATACAGCTAAAAGACGCACACTACTCGGATAGCTCACCGAGATCATGCAGGAAACGCCAAGCACATGCCGGAAAACAGACTATGCACGTCGCGGCAAAAAGACGCATCCCGCTCAAATGAAAAACTTTAGCATATACGCTACATTAAAGGGGCACTTACTGTACCTTTCGTGAAATTTCGGTGCCTTTATTTTCCTTTCATCAAAATTCTGTACCAACTATCTGCGGTGTGCAACACAGTTCCGCAGGTCGTCCTTATTCAGAGAGTGCAATGGGTCATGACTTTTGTTTGTGGTTCATGAAAGGATACCATCGTTGCCTTTCAAGCGCTTGGTGAATGTCGGCGTGTTAGGCCGGCGTGACGGTACACGGGAGCAACACAAGGGGAACGAGAGCATGGCTTCGGCGTTTTCGCTTCTCTCCTCAATGAGTGAAGTCACGCTGCCCGAACCGGCCCAAGTGAGAGCGGTCGTGTAATTCCTGGAACGTTTACTGAGTCAATCAAGTATTTAAAAAAATGCCTAGCCTGGTGTCAGCACCGTTTCAAAAACAACACGCTATCTTTTTTTTATGATGCTTTTTTTAATGTTCAATGAGATAAGTATTCCCGAGTCTATTTTTTTCTTTAGTCTGAAGAGCAGGCTGCACGCTTACGCCTTCTGGATTATACAGATTTCGCGCGCCTGGCTAAATCTATCAATCGCCTTTTTCGATGACATGTTTTGTTGGTTTGTTTGTGGGATTTATCGTCCCAAAACGACTCAGGCTATCATAGACGCCATACTGGAGGGCCCCGCATAATTTTGACCACTTGAGATTGTTTAACGTGCTCTGAAATGGTGGTCTACACGGGCCCCTAACATTTGGCCTCCATCGAAAATGCGACCACCGCGGCTGGTATCGAGCCCGTGACTTTCGGGTCAGCAGCCGACCACCGTAACCACTAGGCCACCGCTGCAACTAGATGTCATTGCCAACTATAATTTCCTTATTTAAAATCATCTATAACGCATATACCCCCTTCAGGCCCGAATTGTGATTCACGTTTTGCAAATGTGTCAAATTTGTATAGCATAATTCCAAGGCACTCAACATTACATCCGAAGAAAGAAAATTAAGTAATGTGTTTTCTTGTGCGGGTTTCACTAATAAATCTTGATTAGCGCGCCATTAAACATTTACTTATTCTTGAGTCAGTCATGTTACATTTTGATATAAAAAGAATGACATCGTAGGCTCAAAATGCGTGCGCAATTAGTCTTTGGTTCTATTCATTTCAAGAAAAGAAAAATAATACGAATGGCGCTGGTGCTGGAGCGCGGCACATAGAACGACCCGTCGAATATCGTAGTGTCATCACCAAAGTGATTCGTTACAGTCATACGCAGCACACTCAGGTTGCGCCAAGACATACTGACTATGCCAAGGTTTCAAATAATCGAATGAGCAATGTGTTGCTCTTTTTTGACCACACGTCGACGTAACGAGCATAAACAAGTTGCGTGCACAAACGTAGCCACTGCTGCTGAAGGAGATATGTCATCCGATTCGACTCAATTTTTAGAGCGAAAGCTCTACTATGCCATGTCTCACAAGGTCATTCATCGCGTCGCGATGACCTGGAGCCGCCGGAGTGCATGTGTGGCAGGCGTGACGTCACGCCACGTGATCCACTGCGCAGAGGCGTCGTAGCTGCACTCGTTCGGAGCCTCGCCGCTGCGGTACCACGTGACCAGGCAAAGGTTTTAACGAAACACTGTGCATGTACTTTGCAACACCAAGCCAAAGATATATTTCGCTCATGACGTTTACAAGAGTTAAATATCAGCCAATTTTTATTGCAATTGAAAAAGAAACCAGAGTGCCATAGACAAATACGTAAGAAGAATCATGACTAAATTCATACCCCAAAGAGTGAACGAAATTGCCCAATTTGTGACTGCTTCGCAAATAGTTTAGAATTACAGAGAGCTGAGCTAGTTGGTAAGTAGTCATTCTAGAAAGACAGGGCGTGCAAACACGGACAAAAGAAAGAAGTCACGACACCACAAGCACCACATCACAAATAGTGTCGTCCTATAAGCGCATCTACAAAATGATTCAACGGGGCGAAATGTCTTAGTAACTTTGTAAAGGTCTTAGTAACTTTTTGTAATGGAGCCTTTGCAGGCTCCATTACAAAAACTTAGAATTATTACGAAGGCCTTGCAAAAGTCATTCCAAATTTTTGGTGCTCACCAGACCGGAGTATAAGGCTCAAGTTTGTCCCCCTTAGATATCTTTTCAACGGGTGAGTTCTACACAAGCGTGATGCTAGTTCTCAAGGCTAAATTACAGATGTAACCTTAAAACGTGACCTTTATTGCAATTATTCAGTTTTCAAAGAGGTTGCTTGAAAAAAATATTGTGTCGGCCATTGAACATTTATTCACAATAGTCAGCTTTCAACAAGAAACCATTTGCACTTTTGCAGAATCTCTTTTTTCCTCAATCGGTAATAGTCGTTAAAGGCAGGTGAAAACATCGCGAAGAAACGGACAGCCAGAAGGAATGAGCACCACGAGTGGAGACTGAGAGTTATCGGCTACCTCTGTCTATGAACTTGGCTTGGGCTAATTCTATTTCACGAGACAATAACATCGCGAAAAAATCAGCGAAGCACGACACCAAGGGACACGGCCAAACGCTGACTTCCAACTGAAATTGCAGCTAAGATCTGCAGTTGCGCATATCTGCCTATGTGCCTTTACTTACGAGTGTGTTTTCCGAAATAGGTTTTTATTTAGAAGTCAGCTCTTGTCTCCCTCCGCTCGCTTCGTCCTCCGTTTATGTTGTCGCGCTGGTAATGTCTTCTGCTTAGAATATAGCCAACTAGCCTGCAGGAATGTACAGTAATAGTCTTGTGGTTCGCTTGCTTCTCCGGTCTTCAAACACAGCGCTAGTTGCTCTTGCTGTCACGAATTGCTTTGGGTCACTATTATAGTTACCGGGCACATAGCTTAAAAGCAAGAAAAAAGTCTCCTGAGTTTGATGTCGATTATTGACGGACAAAATATGACGCGCCGGAGGTCGCAAACGTACCTAATAATAATATCTGGGGTTTAACGTCCCAAAACCACGATATGATTTTGAGAGACGCCGTAGTGGAGGGCTCCGGAAATTTCGACCACCTGGGGTTCTTTAACGTGCACCTAAATCTAAGTACACGGGCCTCAGACATTTTCGCCTCCATCGAAAATGCAGCCGCCGCGGCCGGGATTCGATCCCGCGACCTTCGGGTCAGCAGTCGAGCGCCATAACCACTAGACCACCGTGGCGGGGTGTCGCAAATGTACCTAGTCTGTTTAGTGTTGTGAAGTGGTTGGCCGATGAAACGGTGCATTCAAGCGTTATATCAGCTCCCTCATAGGAGCTGCAGCATTTTTTGTTTTGTGAGACTCGAGTTGCGCCCTTCCGCACATCGCTAAAGTCACGTTCTCTTGGCAGGAGCTCAACGTACTCGCCGATACAAACACCAATGAGTTCAGAACGGCTGTGACCTCCAGAGCTGATGGTGAGTAATAGATGCACCGTCGTTGCATTATTAGTGGCACGAGCCACGAGTTAGTCTTGTTTCCCTTCCTAGCACTTCCGGTGGAGCACCTACTTCCGGTTTTCCGAATATCGGTACAATGTGTTTAAAAAATATAACTGGTAAGAAATTGATCGTTCTGGTCCAAGTTCACTTATACTGAATACACACGATATCGCAGCGTTCAGTTTATTTAAGATAAGGGCCAATTAACTGTCAGGATAATTATATAAACTTAATCATTTTGTAAAGTAGGAATAGCAAAATCATGACGGTAACCACGGGAAGAAAAAGTATATATCTTATCGTGCATTATCCGTAATACCCGTGTTGAGTACATGTAAGAGAACTGAAACGTAGGCAGGGTGGTCAGCGTGCATAAACATAAACGTACATAAGGATAAACGTAAGAGTTAAACATTTCTTTACATTGCACGTAGGCATTATGGCTACTTCCTTTGAACGAGATTTAAATTACAATCCGTGCACGCACAATCTCGGGCAATTTTAGTTTTCCAGCAAAGGCACACTCTTTTGTTTTAAGAGCAAGAACTCCTATACGCTACGTCTCCCAAGCTTTCATAACACTAACACACACAAAGACTACACAGAACTACACAGGACAACCGCCAGACCTAACTGTCTAGCGATTGTCCTGTGTCTTTCGTAGTCTGTGTGCGCTAGTATTATGAAAGCATTCAATAAGTGCCAACTAGCCCAGCTAAATCCGGTAACGACTGCCAAGGTCATTCATCGCGTCGCAATGACCTTGAACCGCCGGATCCCGTTTGTGGTGGGTTTGACGTCACTACACGTGATCCGCTGCGGAGATGCGTCTCAGCGGCGCCCGCTCGGAGCCAGGCCTGTGCGGTACCACGTGACCAGGCAAAGCTTTTAATGAAGCACTGTCTGCATAGTCGTTGCCAAAACCAAGTCAAACATGCATTTCGCTCGTGATAACCAGATTTCGCTCGTGATATTATCGCGTGGTCAAACGCGGGCTGATATTGCAAAAGCAGGTCAGATGCAGAAAGCTTTCGAAAAGCGATCGTGACTACATCGACTGAGAAGAAGAAGATGGCTTTCGCGTTCGAGTCCTCTTCGGCAAATGCACAAGGGACCCAGTGAGGTTTTGGCGATGGGGTAGCTGCCATCCACTAGCACTGTGACACGCTTCTTGACTAATGGGACTACAGATAACGCTTGCACACTGTCGCAGAGCTCTCCAGTGGGGAGTTTCTCTAACTTGTCACCGTGGCCGGCATCTGTTTTTTTAGATGCGAAGCATCTTATGACGGAGTTCGAACCGGTGGTGGTGGTTGTGGTGGTGGTGATGTGCGGCGTGACCACACTTACTGCGCATGCGCAAGGCCTCTCCACCCCTCCCCCCTCTTTCATTTCCCTCCCCTTCTCTCCGCATTCCCTCCCCTCTTCCCTTTCCCCTCTCCATTTACCCTCTCCCTTCCCTCTCTCCACTCCCCCTCTAAAAGCGCGTTCGACATGCCGAAACACTGCTTCGCATCGCCTCATGGTCCCCTTTAGCGGGAAATGGTGTGATTCTTTTTTTTGCCCTACGACGCGTTGTAACCACACGATTTCATGGCTGTCCCAATAATAAACGACGTCAGCGTTCGCTGAACACGATCAAATTTTTGCACATCCTATTGGTTCGTCAGACACTACCACCATATCCCACCATCAAGAAGGAATGTCTTACATCATAATGGTGGATATTTTAGTGGACGTAATAGAGAAAAAGTGGGTGTCGTTCTGTGCCTCACTGAATGCGCAATTATGCCGGCTTATGGCGTTCCCCTCCCCCTCCCCCCTCGTGCACTTGACTGTCCCTCTGAACGAGCGGCGAGAGATAGCAGCAGTTCACAGTAACAGCTGCATATGGTGAGCGTCTTCTCTCGGCCGGAGGAGGCGCCTACCGTGTTCATCTCTTGGTTGTGATTAGCTGCTCTGTTTGTCCCGGTTCAGGGTGGTCCAATGGACGGAGAGCCAAAGGTTTCTCACTCGCTTGGAGGGGGGAGGGGACACATCACCCAGCGTGGCCCCTCCATGTCCACTACGATATCCATCAATACGATAAAAACCATTCCACCATCAGGGTGGATTTCGGTAATGGAGGATGGGCAAATTTCCAATAGGGATAAGGCCCGCGTGTTTCTTCTTACACGTTCTTTTTTTTCTCTGCATGATGCAGTCTGTGCAGGCGAAGTGGCTTCCACCATAGACAGCAAGATGAGCAAGGACCCATTTATGGAGTTCCTCTCCACAACCGGACGGCGTACGTATCACGTGCAAGATAACATGTGCATCTACGACGCACGGGGAGGCCGTATAGTGTGTTCCCAAGTATTAAAAGTGTCTCGCAACTCAGATTACTAAAAACCTTACCCGGAGCATGCACATCGGAGGCCCTTGAGTTGTACCGTATCCGGTTACCAACAGGCTGCCTCGTAGTCTGGATGGAAAGGGTTAAGATGGCCATATATCTTTGCAAAGGTTGCACAGTGTTTTAATACTGAGTCGATTGTAACCGGGTCATTTCAAGAAAGATTTTGGGGCAGTTAATCTTTAGGGGCCAAAGACATGCTCTGCTGCGGATTCGCCAATGTGACCCAATGTGCGTGTTGTCTTGAGGTTTGAGTAGAAGTTGTCGAAAATGTTTAGACGGTGATCAACATGGACGTGCAAATTAAGCGCCAAACTTCTTTCTGTCCCTAAAGCATCATCGCAATAGCAATTGTCCTTAAGGACATAAATGTGCTCGAACACAGCACGCACCCAGAATGGTGGCGGAAAGTTCTTTCTTCGCATTCAAATTAAGCATACGTGGCCCGTTTCGGAACATATTGCAAAAATGTTTCCCTTTCATGGCGTCAATGCCAATGGCTTTCGCATTTCCAACTCTACCTCTATTACTGTCGGTTCGAATATCTTTTGTTTGTTTTTTCTTTGAAAGCGCTACAAGTGCGTCAGGTGTTGCCAGTCCAACCATAACTCAGGTCTATGCCGTATTTTCTATGCTTCCCAACCTTGCAACTGCTTTGCAGTACTGTTTTACCAGCAAGGCGATAGGTGTCACGTTGATCTACAACTCCTTTAATGTGACCACACCGAAATATTTTTCTTTATACAGCCAGATTTTTTCGGCGTCTAGGCATGACCAGTCTCCGTAGCTTTGAAATTTCTAATGTAACTTCGATTCCTGTCAAATTCTGATACACTTAAACCCGATATAACGAATTCGGTAAAAACGGAAACTTCGTTATATCGAAACTTCGTTGAATTGCAGTTCGACCTTATGAAAAGTATGGCCATGAAGTGTACCTTTCTTTTTGCGTGGGAGTGCCGGAGAAGTGTGCGAATATTACAGCAGTACAAAAAAAAAACATGGCTGATCCCTCTGTCATAGGAATTGGTATAACACGAAAGTGAAACGTGTCTTCACAGACGTAGTTGAGCGTTTGTTGTGCATTCTTTCGCCCCAAGCGCGAAGGAATGAATGCTACAGCATCAAGTTGTAATGTTACGCGAAGAACGGCAAGCCGCTCGAAACTTGCAATGCGCTGCTCAAGCAGAAAGGATGCGCGGAACGACATACACAGGATGAGCGCGAACTGTCACAGTTGTAAGTTATTTCTGTGTGAGCAGCGCGCTCCTTTCGCAAAAGCGGCCGCTGCAGTAAGCGAGGTGACCTTCGTGCTCTCAACGGAAACTTGCAGGCAGAGCGCAAGACGTACAATCCACCGAGATCACGCGATAAGCGCCCGCACGAGCGACCACGCCCTGTCGAGGCGTGCGCTAATCCGCGCAGGGGACGACTTTTAAAGCGCGCTCTTCGAGCCCTTCGCGCCATCTCGCTAGTGATAACGAAAACACGCTGTACCGCCGATCTCTGAGTACCGCCACCGGCAAATGGTGTACATAAGTAGCTCGTCGTTAGCACAGCACAGAACATGCCGTCTGTGGCGGAGTCGTTTCGCGCTGCGCGCTCGCGATCGAGAGGTCGTAAGTTCGACTCCCGGTGACGGAACTTATAGGTTTTTCTTTGCCGTATGTTAGTCTTTATATTTTACAACGTCATATCCGTGACGGAAATGCGTCAGTGGAGCCGTGGTGGACCCCGGCATAAAACATTTTCGTGTTAAAAACTAATTTTGATAACGCGATAATAATTTTCTTGAACGTCAGATCCACCGAGCGCGGCTTGATTAGCACCAGCGAATGAGTCATCTTCACGTCGACCGAAAGTCACGCGTGAATCCGAAAGAAATGCAAGTCCAATATGCTCGGATAATTTGGGATAAGCATTTTCAAAAGGCGCGTGCAACAACCTCGTCACCACTGGCTTCAGCAGAAGTTCCAGTTAATCTCCTCGGTCTTTCTCCAGGGCAGCACTGAGACTTCGTTATATTGAGGTTCAAAATGTATGATGTTTTATCAGCATAAAGTTATGAAAAGTGAAATGCTTCGTTATATCGTGAATTATATTGAAGTTCGTTACAACGAGGTTTCAGTGCATTTTTTTAAATTTCTTTTTCATCGAAAGCGTTAAAGGAACGTCTGGTATGATTGTTGGGATTTTACGTCCCAAAACGATGATATGATTATGAGAGACGCCGTAGTGGTGGGCTCCGAAAATTTCAACCACGTGGGGTTCTTTAACGGGAGCCTAAATCTAAGTACACGGGCATCCGGCATTTTTGCCCCCATCGAAAGTGTGACCGCCGCGGCCGGGATCCGATCCCGCGACCATCGGGTCAGCAGTTGAGCACCATAACCACTAGACCACCACGGCTGCTGAACGTCGGGTATCGCCCATTCAACTACAGGCCAGCTTTCAGCCATGTAATCCAAGTACCCAACCTTCGCGATTACCATGGGGGCCATTGCTTTACTCTCAAGAATACGGGTGTCGTGATCATAAGTTTTTAAAGAGGCATCCGTAAGTACCTTTTTCGAAGGCATGCACACTACACTCCTAAAAAATAAGTAGTGTTACGTGTTAACCTCGAGGTATTAAGCGCTTGTCACAATATTTATTTACTACCTTACTGCCTACGTAGTAACTGAAGGTAGTAAATGCCAACTTAGTAAGTTTACTACCATGACATTTACTACTTCCAGTTACTACCTACAAGCAAGTAGTAATGGAAATGACAGGCTAAAAAACGTGAGACCGTATGGTATCGTCTCTTCATGCGACCTGGGAAATACGCACCACAAAGACATCTTCAGATACCAGTTTACACATTCAGGCATGAAAGAATCATAAACGAGAACACACATTACACATATATATATGTGTATACATATATATGCGTACATATATATGCGTACATATATATGCGTACATATATATATATATATATATATATATATATATATATATATAGGCACGCGCAGGATATGGAGGCTTCTACGTGACACACAGTCTAACAGCAACCCGAAGGATATATATATATATATATATATATATATATATATAGCCCTAATTTGGGGTAGCATACTTTGCATTGGTGAGCTGACCACAAACGCAGACTTGCATTTGATCTGACGTTTGAACCCAGATTTTTATACGTTATTACTTGCATATACGTCTGTCATGACGTAACGTAAAACTGTTGTTCCAACGAATAAGGTAATCATAGCTTGGCAAAATTTTTCATAACACTGTCACAATTAAAGCATAGAAAACTGCAGCCGATAGAGGTAGTGACGTTTACTAGCCCGCCACATACGCAAGTAGCAACTCTACTAAGTATTAACGACAACAGTTACTGCCCCTAAAGGAGAAAACGTTATCGAAAGGTAGTAAACGCGCCAAGGGAGTAGTAAGGTAGTAAATGTTGCAGTTACTGCCTCTTTACTATCTTTCCTTTAGGAGTGCACTTCAAATATTCGTAGGTCTGAAAACGATCCAGGAGAAACTGGCCGCCATCGACTCATCGATGAACGACCCGAAGCTGAGCGGCGTTCTCGCGAAGACCGGTAGTGCTTCAACTGCGTTGAAGGAGGCATCGAGCAAAGGATCCTTGCCACAGCTCAGGAATATGGCCGATCAGTTGGACTTCAGCTCGCAAGTACGATCACCGCCACGGTGTTGGTTGCGTACAAATGCCAAAATCAAACCCGAACTGGGGAAATGTCTAGCGAGAAACTGAAGAAAATACCGGGGCAGTAGTGCGCGATAATTTGTTTTCAGTGGTGGTTTAGGGGCCCTTTACTTAAAGTCTTGTATGTGTGTTACGAGAAGTTTGTCTATTTCCGTCGACTGTGTGTTTTTTTTGTAATGATTAGCAAATGTACTGTAGTATGTGGATTTTTTTTTCTCGCTAACATATTTTTAAACACGTACAAGTCCAATGATCATTGTCGCAAAGGTTGCTGGTTTTAAGGGCGAGTTTCGGGGCATTAATAGGCACTTGGTCGCATTGTTGCCAACCCTTCCCGTACAACCGCCGTGTGTAGACCTTTCGTAGGTTCTATCTAGGAAATACAGGTGCTTCAGCGTTTCTTCTAGACTATGGTCTTAGGCCTCACACAATATGAAGAAGAAAAAAATGCAGCCAGCTCAACTCCGTGAAAGCAGTCGTAATTGCTAAGCTGATGCCTCCCATCGTCAGGCTATCGCACTGCTAGGTCTTTTTTTTTTTTTTGCGAGTCTTTCTAAGTATTTCTATGTTTTGCAAGTTTTTTTCTGAGTATTTCTGTGTTGTATCATTCGGCGGCCGTGGGCCCTGCCACCCAGATGCTCGCCCAAAACGCGTATTACTGTCACAGTTGCGCTGGAACACAAGCAGCGTTGAAAGCGTTGCTGCTTTGCATAACATGTCTGCCTCGTCATTCTCGGTGAGGCCAGTTAGGTGCATCCTTTTCCCTTCCTACCGATCCTCACTCTCGGAGCACCGCAAGGCCACGTGACCAGCGTGCATCTGTCCTTGCCAACGAAAGAAGGGGAACTTGTTTAAAGTCTCGTTTCTCTTTGTTATACACAACAATAACGACAACAGACAATCAGGCCAGGGGATGTCGTTTGGGGTATCTGTGATATAAATGTGAAGCAATTAAAGTGGACGAAAAGGTAACCTTCCGCAACCTTCAAATAACGCGTTCGATGCTCTACCAATTGAGCCACGGCGGCGGTCATCCTCCCGTTCACTATATCGGGTATATTTGTGCCTTTATACACCAACGAGTCATCTCATTGTCAACTCATTCCCACCTTGTGTCTGGCACTCTTTGGCCCTTGTGCCAAAAAAAGAAAACCAATTAATCATCATCATCATTTAAACCTGGGAGTGTAAATTCCCAGACTTGGGTTAAATGCATAGACCCGGGTCTGGGCATTTACCGGTGTCACACGGCCGCTAGTACCGGCCACTAATACCGGTGTCACACGGCCACTTTAGATCGCAATAACATCTCGATCGCGATCAACAAGTTGGTCGCTGCTACACGGTACAGACTAATCCGGATCGAGTTTGGCGCAGACGTCAGCCAAATCGCGATCACAGAGCCAGATGGCGATGCGCAGATCGCGATCGTCTTGATCCCGATCGGGCCCGATCGCGATTAAAAGTGACCTTACAGCAGCTCCTGATCTGGTTTGAATCCACTCCGGATTGGCCCTCATCGCGATCAAAAGTGCCCGTGTGACACCCGTACAAGTACTTCTTACGTCCCGGATTTACTGATAGCGTAACGGTGCGCTAGCTTCACAGCGAAGTGACGCGTATATCGAAACATCTAGAAGGTGCCGAGGACTTCGGTACAACTGCGTGCGACTGTTCACGGTGCCAATTATGGGGCATAATGACTACTTCAAATGACCCTAATAGTTTGGAGTACGTGGGCCTCTGTCCAGTTCCCATTAGTCCGCGAGTTAATGTCACTTGCAAAGCTACCGCTGTGCCGTTTTCCGTATTATCCGCGTGGCTTGTTGGCGGCCCGTTATTTATTGCCTCTTCCTCCTAATCTTCGGTGCGATGCATCTTTCTCTCAGCTCAAGATGCCGCAGGAAGTGAAAGATCTCCAAAACAAGATTAATCAAGGGAACCTCCAGAGTGAGCTTTCGAAGGTGCGTACGGATGTCACTCAGGTGAAAGCCTTACAGATGCATGCCTCGTCAAACGCGAAGAGTCGCCGTCGGCGTCGCCATCAAGACGAATGCTCAATAGGGTTCAAAGCTGGTCTAGTTGGCGATTGATCGTCACACCGAATAGGTGAAGTAGCGCTCCTTTGAAGCACTTTTTCTTGCATCTTTCGTCCTCGTCAAAACTGCGCTACTTCACCTGTTCGGTATGAAGACGAATGTTACGAAAATCACGTGATTAGAGATGGCGTCTCGGCGTATTCATATAGAAGTCACAGATCGCCGAAATCTGGGACGTCAATCAATCAATCAATCAATCAATCAATCAATCAAATGAAATCTTTATTTTGCGTAGTATGGTTACATCGTTTAGGATACACAGAAGAGGGTCACAAGGACAGAAAACCGTACCGGGACCCTGTGTGCATGATCACTAAATAAAAATTACAAACAAAAGTAGCACGAAAATGAAAAGAAATACCAAGTCAACCTAAAAACAAGAGTATGTCACGTGGTTTATTCACGTACAGACGTGAAGGAACGATGAGGAACGTCGAGGAACGTCGAGGGTCCAAAATCCAAGCAAGCGCAAGCTCGGGTCGCGTGGCTACCACTCACGATGTGGCTTGCTTTCTTGGCTGCTTCGTCGTCGTCTCGTACTCTTCACTACATTGGCCCCTGGTGAATAGCGGAGCCATCCTGGCGACCTAAGGCGTTGTCAGTATAGCGGGGTCGTAATAGGGCTTCAGGCGGCTGACATGAACGATTTCCCGACCACGACGACGTAAATCGTGGGATGCCGTCAGAGGCTCAACCTCATAATTGACAGGAGACGTGCGAGAAAGAATGCGGTAGGGCCCCTGATATCGGGCACGTAATTTCGAGGAAAGGCCAGGAGTGCTCGATGGGATCCAGAGCCAAACGAGGTCACCAGTCGTGAAAGTAGAGAGAGGTCGGTCGGTGTCGTGCCGTAGCTTTTGGTGGCCTTGGTCCTCGGTGGTCAGCGAACGGGCTAATTGTCTGCAATCTTCGGCGTATCTGGCAACGTCAGAAATCGCAGTATATTCAGACGAGTCCGGCGTATAGGGAAGCATAGTGTCCAGCGTGCAGGATGGGTCGCGTCCGTATAAAAGAAAGAAAGGTGAGAAACCGGTGGTCGCGTGCGTTGCGGTGTTGTACGCGTACGTGACGAACGGCAGGACGGTGTCCCAGTTGGTCTGGTCTGATGCCGTGTACATTGTCAACATATCACCGAGTGTGCGATTAAATCGTTCCGTGAGGCCATTCGTCTGCGGATGATATGCGGTGGTCATTCGATGAACGATGTTGCACTGGACGAGCAAGGCCTGAATAGCGTCAGACAGGAAAACACGCCCTCTGTCGCTCAAAAGTTCACGGGGAGCACCGTGGCGAAGGACAAAGTTGCGTAAGATAAAAAACGCAACCTCTCTTGCGGTAGCCGTTGGAAGTGCTGCAGTCTCTGCGTAACGGGTGAGGTGGTCCACGCCAACGATGATCCACCGATTCCCAGAGGAAGTCGGGGGAAGCGGGCCATATAAGTCGATGCCGACGCGGTCGAATGGACGTCCCGGACAAGGTAGAGGCTGAAGTGGACCGGTTGGGCGTTGAGGTGGAGCTTTACGCTGCTGACAAGCAGTACAAGCACGTACGTACTTGCGCACGAACGTGTACATGCCGCGCCAGTAGTATCGCTGACGCAAGCGGTTGTAAGTCTTCAGAGCGCCAGCGTGAGCGCTTTGCAGGTCGTTGTGAAAAGCAGTGCAGACTTCTGTGCGCATGTGGCGCGGGATCACTAGCAACCACCTCCGACCGTCAGGTGCGTAATTACGCCGATAGAGGAGGCCGTCGCGGAGTGCGAAATGCGTGGCTTGACGACGGAGAGTTCTTGACGCTGGATGAACCAATGAACCAGTCAGAAAGTCGACGAGTTCGGAGATCCACGCATCCTTGCGTTGCTCCGACGGCATGTCTGCGAAGTCAAGGGGCGTCAAGACAGCTGACGTGTCTGACGGCGAAGCTGTGTCAGACGGTAACGGTGAGCGGGATAGCGCATCAGCGTCCGAGTGCTTGCGGCCGGATCTGTACACAACACGAATGTCGTATTCCTGCAGTCGAAGCGCCCAACGACCGAGGCGGCCTGAAGGATCTTTCAGAGATGAGAGCCAACAGAGCGCGTGATGGTCCGTGACTACTTCGAAGGGGCGGCCATAAAGGTATGGACGGAACTTGGTCAAAGCCCAGATTATGGCGAGGCACTCTTTTTCAGTGACCGAGTAGTTGCACTCCGCTTTCTTCAGGGTTCGACTCGCGTAAGCAACAACGTACTCGTCGTATCCTGGTTTTCGTTGAGCCAGTACAGCACCAAGACCGACACCGCTGGCGTCAGTATGGACCTCCGTAGGCACATTAGGGTCAAAGTGACGGAGTATCGGAGGTGACGTTAATAAGCGCCGTAGCGTCATGAAAGCTTCATCGCACTCTGGTGACCAAGCCGACAGGCCGTTAGAGGCTGTCAGTAGGTTGGTAAGAGGTGCGATGATAGAAGCGAAGTCGCGCACAAATCGACGAAAATATGAGCACAGCCCAATAAAGCTTCGGAGCGTCTTGATGAAATTGGGCTTGGGGTACTCGGCCACGGCACGAAGTTTAGCGGGATCCGGAAGAACGCCTTCCTTGCAGACGACGTGACCTAGTATGGTGAGTTGGCGCGCAGCAAAATGGCACTTCTTGATGTTAAGTTGAAGGCCAGCAGAGGCGAGGCACGTGAGAATAGCGCGAAGACGAACTAGATGAGTCGGAAAATCGCGGGAAAATACAACAATTTCGTCAAGGTAGCACAGGCAGGTATTCCACTTGTGGCCACGAAGGATGTCATCCATCATTCGTTCGAAGGTAGCTGGGGCGTTGCAGAGTCCGAAGGGCATCACCTTGAACTCATAAAGCCCATCGGGAGTAACGAACGCAGTCTTCGGGCGGTCAGGGTCAGCGAGTGGAACTTGCCAATAGCCCGATCGTAAATCCAAGGACGAGAAATATTCTGCTCCTTGCAAGCAATCGAGGGCATCGTCGATGCGTGGCAACGGGTATACATCCTTCCGAGTTATCTTATTCAGGCGGCGGTAGTCGACGCAGAATCTGATAGAGCCATCCTTTTTGCGCACAAGCACGACAGGGGACGACCAGGGGCTCTCAGATGGCTGAATGACTCCGCGCGTGAGCATATCATCGACTTGTTCATTGATAACACGGCGCTCTTCCGCCGAAACGCGATATGGTCGTTGGCGTAAAGGGGCATGACCACCGGTGTCGATGTGGTGCGTGACGCTCGTTGTGCGACCCAGAGATGGCTGACCGCAGTCGAAGGATGAGCGGAACTCTTCTAGAAGGGCCAATAGTTCGCGTCGATGGTCCAATGATAGATCCGGGGACAAAGAAGGGTGAAAAATGTCTGACTTCGGAGGTGCCGCAACAGGGGCTGTCATGGCATTCAGCTGGTGGTGAAGTGGGGCTTCAGCGAACTCCAGAAAGCGAAGCAGGTCAACGGCATGTATGCTTCCCAAGCATTCCCCGCGAAGTAGACGAACGGGCGAGGTGCGCAAGTTGGCAATCGGCATGATGGTAGCGCCGGATTCGACGGTGAGTACGGCAAACGGCAGTCGTAGGGCGTGGCGGCGGAGAAACAGCTCTGACGGGGCGAACAGGACAGCGCCGTCAGGGGCGGCCGGACAAGTCAAGGCGACAAGGGTGGACGTGTTTGGGGCTACGTCAGCGTCGGCAGCAATGACAAGTTTACATGCGTCAGATATGGTAGGCCCCGAAACAGAAGATTGCAGCGGCGTAAGGGCGACTTCTGCTCGGGCGCAATCTATGATGGCGCGATGACGTGAAAGGAAGTCCCAGCCGAGGATAACGTCGTGAGAGCAGGACGGCAGCACGAAAAACTCAATGACGTAAAGTTCGCCTTGAATATTAACGCGCGCGGTGCACACGGCTGAAGGTGCTATGAACTGCGAGTTCGCAGTGCGGAGCATGAGTCCTGAGAGCGACGTGGTCACTTTTTTTAAATGGCGGCAGAGGCTCTCGCAGATTACGGAAACGGCGGCCCCGGTATCAATTAGCGCTTGGGCCGTGGTCCCTTCAACATTGACGTCGATAACGTTTTGCGGCGAAAAAGACGGAGGCCTTGGGCAGTTCGCTTCGCATGCAGTTCTTGCCTCCGGAACTGCAGCGATCAGTTTCCCTCTTGCGCAGCAGGTCGGCGACGCATAGGTGACAGGGAGCGTCGTCGAGGGGACGGTGACCGGTGGGTCGCGTTGGGTCGTTGATCACGGGCATACTCCGGTGGCGACCGGGACGACGACGCGACCGGCCTGCCGTCGGCGTCGAAGTGAGGAGGGGCGTAGTTTGGGGGCGACCTGGACGACGACGCAACTGGCATGCCCACGGCGTCGAATGTTGGAGGAACCAGGCGACAATGGCGAGCGACGTGGCCGGCGAGGCCACAGGAGAAACAGATGGGCCGATTGTCCGGGGTTCGCCACGCGTCGGAGCGGCGGAAAGACGGAGCCGAGGGGTTTGGGATGGGCGGCGACGAAGCATACGCGGATGTTGGCAAGACACGGGGCGGCGTAAGTGGCCGAGGTGGAGCGTAAGGCATAGATTGGTGATACGCGGTGGTCGCCAAGGCATGGGACGGCATCAGTGGTCGAGGTGGAGCAGAGGGCATAGGCTGTTGAGGGGGCCGAGCAGCAACGGCGGCGTAGGTAAGCGGCGCAGTGACGGGCGGTTGTTGGAACATGGGTGGGAGAGCCTCAGAAACTTGCGTCCGAATGGCTTGTTGAATGCCCGGAGCCAGAGGATGCGCCGGCTCGTGAGTGAGCGGCAGTAAGGACAGCTGGCGTGCGACTTCTTCACGGATGAAGTCTTTGATCGTGGGCTGGAGAGTCGGCTGAGTGGCCGGAGGGACAGCTAGCTGCAAGCTGGAGAGCGTGTCGGGGGTCGGGAGGGCCTGACGGGCGATCGCGCGCTGCCTGCGCAATTCGTCGAAACTCTGACAGAGGGAAACTAGCGCAGCGATTGTGGTGGGATTCCGCGCGAGCAGCAGCTGGAAGGCGCCGTCCTCGATGCCCTTCAAGATGTGGTTGATTTTGGCCTCCTCAGGCATAGCGGGGTCGACGCGGGTGCACAAATGGAGGACATCCTCGATGTAACCCGTGTAGGTCTCACCCGGTTGTTGTGCACGCTGACGCAAGCGCTGCTCGGCGAGAAGCTTGCGAGCCGCAGGCCGTCCAAAGACGTCCTTGATAGCAGTCTTGAAAGCTGACCAAGATGGAAGCTCGGCCTCGTGGTTGTGATACCACAGTTGGGCTATGTCGGCAAGGTAGAATTGCACATACCCAAGCTTCATTGGATCGTCCCATCTGTTGCTGGCGCCGACTTTGTCATACCTCGACAGCCACTCGTCCACGTCCGATTCACCGGAGCCCGAGAAGATGGGGGGGTCCCGCTGAGGATACACGGCGCCACAAGTGACGTGGACAGCCGAAGGGCCAGGCTGGGAAGGAGTCTCGGTGGCCATGTTGGTATCACGAAGGGGGGGAAGCTTACGGGAGCGAAGATCCAGGGTCGTAGGGGAAACCCACGTACCTCCACCAAATGTCACGTGGTTTATTCACGTACAGACGTGAAGGAACGATGAGGAACGTCGAGGAACGTCGAGGGTCCAAAATCCAAGCAAGCGCAAGCTCGGGTCGCGTGGCTACCACTCACGATGTGGCTTGCTTTCTTGGCTGCTTCGTCGTCGTCTCGTACTCTTCACTACAAGTACAATAGTTATACAGAAAAAAATACCACGATAATCGGAGACATCATCATTTGTAAGCATACAGAACTGTTTTCTAATTGTATAAATATTGATATTAAATATATACACGTGTATATATATATTCATACTAACAGTGAAAACATGTAAATGAATACACCGTGAACAGTAGCAATGCATTTCACGTAATGTTCATTTATAAATACAGAGGAAAGGGAGAAAAGCTTTAAATACGTGTCACATGATGACATCATCGGACGACGTCGTCGCTGGGTCAAAGGTGCGCCGATCCCGCAGTAAGTGCACCACCACTTGAGGTGCTTCGGGGGGGGGGGGGAAGGAAGGAATCGTTACAGTCGACTGATCAGAAAAAAAAAACATGGCTGATCCCTCTGTCATAGGAATCGGTATAACACGAAAAAGCGTGTCTTCACAGACGTAGTTGAGCAGTTGTTGGGCATTCTTTCGCGCCAACGACGAAGGAATGAATGATATAGGAACAAATTGTAATGCCACGCGAAGAACGGCAAGCAGCTCGAAGCTTGCAACGCGCTGCTCAAGCAGAAAGGACGCACGGAACGAACATACACAGGATGAGCGCGAACTGTCGCAGTTGTAACTTTTTTTGTGTGTGAGAAGCGCGCTCCTTTCGCAAAAGCGGCCGCTGCAGTGAGCGAAGTGACCTTCGTGCTCTCAACGCAAACTTGCGGTGAGTGGCGCAAGACGTACAAACCACCGCGATCAAGAGATAAGCGCGCGCACGAGCGACCACGCCCTGTAGAGGCGCGCACTCATCGCGACGCGTGGGGCGTCGACCTTTAAAGCGCGCTCTTCGAGCCCTTCGCGCCATTTCGCTAGTGATAACGAAAACATGCTGATATACCACCGATCTCCGAGTACCGCCACCGGCAAATGGTGTATATAAGTAGCTCGCCGTTAGCATGGCGAAGAACGTGCCCTCTGTGGCCTAATCGTTTCGCGCTGCGGAGCAAGGGGTCGTAAGTTCGACTCCCGGTGACGAAAGTTATTCTTCTAGTTTTTTCTTTGCCATCTGTTAGTCTTTATATTTTACAACGTCATACCCGTGACGGAAATACGTCAGTGAAGTGGACCCCGGCATAAAACACTTTCGTTTAAAAGAATAAACGTTGGCTTTCGCTTTCGAGTCATCTTAGGCGAATGCATGAGTGACAGTGTGACGTTATCATATGGGACTGCGCTCCTAGGTTACACTTTTCGTATGACACCGAAAGAGTCAGTGGGTTCTATTGCTGCATTAATTTTAGAGCAAAGGCTGTAGCACGCCATGTTTCGCAACACTAAAACTTAACCACGTTGTTGTCTTCTTTTTTTCTGTTTTGAATTCCAGATTCCGACGCGCGATAATCTGGAAAAGGAGATCAAGGGCCTTATGGGCGGTAAGCTTTTCGTCTGTATCGATAATTTTTTATTTACTTATTTATTTATTTATTATTTTTTACAATACCCTCCGAGTAAATTACTGTATGAAGGGGATAGGCTACATAAAAAAGAGTTTGAGAAGTAAGATTATACAGAAAAGACACAGAACTTAAAATGGAAAGTTATGTTTGCCCACTAAATACATTTCATTAACAAACACTTCTGCAATACACAAGTAAGTAGGGCTGGCCGAATATGACATATCTAATTTTTGATACCGGGACTCTACTCATAAAACAACTGCATAATGCGTTATACACAAGGTCAAAGGATTAGATGTAGTGAACTAAAGCACGTTGTAAGCATCAAAAAAAATAATCTTGGTTCACTAAAGAAATGACACGGTACACTTTGGGATATACCAGTCAGAAATGGTAGATCCATACATACATAAATTCTTCCTTAGATGAGCGGGTAGAGAATGGTGTGATATATATTCGAATTGCTTCTGAACGTGATTCTGTAGACATGCACAATAAGCTTCCTGTGAACGCCAAAAACCGTGCACTCCGGAAAGGAAACCTGCGGCAAACTTTTCAACGGGCTAATGTATTACGCTAAGCATTTTATGAAGTGAGGCAGAAGCAGTGGCATCTCTTCTTAGATTGATAAGGCCGGATTGCTAGCACCAGACAATAGTCCCAAGAGTTATCTGCTGCTAAAACAATCCAATGAAATAAATGCGTGCGGACTCTTCGGCCTCCGTTTCACTCTGTCGAACATTTCGCACACTGACAGCTCCCCTTGGGAGGGAAATCCGCTCGAATTTTTTTTCGTTGGATACAAAATAATCCGTCACTTCGGTGTTTGGTAGCGACACTCGCACGCCGGCGTTCAAATGCTCTGGTGTATTCCTTGGGTTAACGTTGCCTTTCGTCGCAATGCCGACACGGATCTCAGAGGCCGCGTTGAAGGAAGAGAGTGGTTGAGATCTGTTTCAGCGTGTGCCGTTACGACCCCATATTCTCACAGTAAAACCGCCTTCTCTTTCTATGAACTAATTGAATATTCATTAATTATACTGACACTTAATTTTCCCTTAAGTAAACTTATGCTCCGATAGCATATGTATTCAATATAACTCTTAACTTGAACCATATAACCATCGATTTCGTACGAGCTTCAATTTTCCGAAGACATTTTTTTTATTATTCGGAAAACCGGAAGTAAGCGCTCGACCGGATGTGCTTCGGATCCGCAACCTGCACCTTCGTATCCAAAGGTTGCAGGTTCGGTCCCTGCCAGCGGGAAGTGGTCTTTTCGTCCACTTTACTTTCTTCACATCTATATCGCAATTACTACAATACAGTTAAAAAAATCAGTACAATTACTGTCCCTTCCTTGGCTTCGTTATCTGCTGGTTTTCACTAATGTTGTGTAAAACAAAGAAACTGGCCCTGAAAACTCCCTTCCTTCATTCGTATAGGAAGCAGCGCATTTGCGCTGTTTGCGCTGTTTGTGGATTAATTGCAGAAGTAGGGAAGGGCGTGGACGATTACCGAGCCCAGATGACGAAGGCGCTGAAGGACATGCGCCAGGAGGCGAACCAGAAGCTAGGCTCGACCAACAAAAGCTTCGCAACCTTCGAGGAGCAGGTGAAAAAAGTTACCCGGTCCGCTGTCACCTGGTACGAAATCGCCCTCGGCTTTTTGCTCTTCGTCATGATCGTCATCGTGGGACAGTACATCGCCGGTGAGCAGCTATGTGCTCTACGGTGCACGAGATATTTGTAAAAAACCTGCGCTAGATTGGGACGTAAGACAGAAGGTCAGGGGATGAAGGAGACTCGAAAGGACGAGAAATAATGGAACGGGGAATCACATTCCAGCCCCACGTTACGGCAAGGCAGCTTGTCCTGGTACGGCAAGACAAATCCACCAAAGATCTTGGAAATTAACTCTGCGGAATCCCAAATATATTCAGACTGAAGTCTTTGCAAAACAAATATTTCACATCGAGCTTTCACATCGAAATAATATCCAACTTTCACATCGAATTTACTTTGTCAGATACGAACATACAAAGCATATTGATGTTAGCCCGTAGATTTCTGAGCTGTGCTCGCGTTTATGTCTGCAGTTGGGTGTTTCATGTGTGTACGCCATTACAGCACGTTTGCATTCATACGGACCATCCCTTCGTTTTTTCGATCACGCTTGACGCGACAGCCATCCAGGCCCAGTTGTGGCACATCAATAAAGGCTTCTGCGGCTTCTACATGGGCAGCTGGATGCTCTGGACGGCCGTGGTGATGTTCCAGGTGCTGTTCCCCATAGCGCTGGCCATCTCGACCATCACAATGGCGGTGGGAACGGTGGTCGACCGGCTCATCTGCCTGCCGGCCCAGGACCCCGCGTCGGAATCTTCACGCGCCGTCATGGACTACTTGATCGACCTCGCAATGAAGGTAGTGCCATCGTTTTCAAGATGCCTCACTAAACATGAAAATTGACCGTCGGCGGCGTCCGCGTCCCTTGTCGGCGGCGTGAACACGAGTGATGCAAAAAATCATTATCACGTGATGACGCCACCATATGACGTCATCACGACGTCACGCATACCAAATTTTGGAACGCCATCATGGCGTCGCGTAACATGATGTCACATGATGACGCCATCACACGACATCGTAGCTTGGTCCCGGAGGCAGTGCAAAACCAGGCGAGGTGCAGCAAGGTTGCAGTGTCTCCGATCCTGGAGGCAGTGTGGATCCATGTTACGTGCAGAAAGCTTTCGAGAGGGGGGGAGGGGGGCGACGACCAATATATCGACTGAGAAGAAAAAGATGCATTTTGCCTCGGAGTCGTATTAGGCGTGCATGAGGGATCCTGTGAGTTTTAACTTTTTAGGAGAAACCTGTACAAACTGTGGGGTGAACTACGATTTCCCTTCCGTATTGTAGTGTGCACGAAGTCGCGCGACTGAAACACAGACAGAAGAAAAACAGGACAGAGCGCAAAAGATGAGACACACATTGCGCTTCGGCTGCCTCATCTTGTCTTCCTTCTCAGCCAAAAAAATTGGCTGGGCAGTTCTTAGCAGTGCTTGCTGTGCGTAGAGCGGTGTTTCTTCACCAAGGCCCAAGGGATGCTTCAGGACCCGTTTACTGTGTTATACTTTTTACATGTTTATATTCATATATCTTCCGATCCACTTGTGAAATATTTCAGCCGAGCGCACGCGCTTCACCCGACGCTCAACCAGACGGCATCGGTAAGCAGCGCCACGCGGCGGCCGATTCCGACAGCGGAGCAAGGGAACCGTCCTTGCTGTCGATGCTGATGCAGGGCCCTTGGCAAGACGGCAAGCTTGCGTTAGAGGGTGAGACGTAGTGCTACCCTGAACATTTTTCCATGACCGCAATTAGGGGAACACGTTCACTTGGTGCCGTCTCTCGGCGACGGCGGCAGTGCCCCCTCCGTACTTGAATAGTAAATAGACACCAAAAAACACAACGGATGCGTGAAATAAGTAATCAAAATTGACTCGCACTTATATATACGAAAGCCCGTGGAACATTCTTCTAAGCTTCCAGTATCGTACAACAAATTTTTAAAGTTTTCAGGGTATTTAGACATGTGGCACCACTGCCTACAGGAATCTCGTTGACCTGATTGTAAAATAAACCAGGCAATTCAAGCCACTATGCTGGAATTACACAAGAATGTTTCAGTGGGACCCTACGAAACAGAACCATTGGTCTAAGTTTTAGTTCATCAGGTGTAACCTCTCTTTCGCCTTATTCCTCTCCCTTTGTGCGCTACCTCACTACAATGGGAGGGCAAAGGGACTTGAAGTGTGAAAAAAATATAGCAGGGAAGCTGCCTAAGTGTATAGCATAGCTGTCGTGTTGCTATGGCTGCCAGTGTACATCGCGCAGCAGCAGGCGTGGAGATGGCTTTCTGAAAAATTCGAATGTTCCGCATTTGTATTTTGTACAAAACTTATGTCCATCGCTGTATGTATTATGTCCCGTGCATTTGCTTCTTCCATCACAGCTACCCTTGATGAGATGGCGCATAGCTGGCCCTTCAACGAAAGCGTCTTGGCACCCCCACTACCGGAAAGTATCGATGCAGACGGAAAGGAAGGCAACACATTGAGCGACCGCGGCGAAATCAGCCAGTGCCTGCACGCACCTCGGAGCCGAAGCCTCGCAGAAGGGAGCTTTGGCGAAGACACCCACAGCTTCCCAAAGAGTGTCGAAGGCGCCAAGCACCGCGTACTGCAGCGCTACAGCACTGTAGCGTCGACCACGAAGCCGCCTCCCTCACCGTCGCAGGACAGCGCCGCCTCGACGGGCAGCCGGTGGCAAGAGGGCGTCGTCGGTCGGATTGGAAACGAACTTCACGTTGGGGACGTTACCGAGAAATGGAAAAGTAGGACGTCGAAGTCTTCACGTTTGCGGGGCAAGGACGCTCGAAATGCGAGACGCCATCGAAAACGCCACCAAGGACACCAGCGGCGAACACGAAATGCTGCTGAGGCAAATGCCACGCAGAGTGAGCCGCATGATCAGAGCTTCCGCGGAGGTCGGATATTCGAGCATCACGGGACGCCAACCTCAGGAACGGCCAACGCCACGGAACGGGATACTTTCGTCGGCGAGGGCAGCGGCTTCAAGAACGGTCGTAACATAGACCGCAAAAAGAGCTGGTCTACGGAAACCGGGACTCCACTGTTGCAGATCACGGAGGCCGACGGCGCGAACGGGTGGCGCCGCGAAGAATACCAACGGCAAGACCGGAAGACCCCGGGATTCAGCAGCGCGCCACGCGGCGACCTTCAGGTCATGCAACGACACCGGAGTCTTCATCACGGTCACGAGGAGTTGGCAGGCAGTGAAGACGTTGCTCCGCTGGGTTACGACGTTGTACACTGCCCCAACGGTAAGGGCGGCACTGCCCTGCAGAATACCGACGAGGCCACGGGTCAACCACCTGAAGTCGCACAAAGCGACGATGTCGTTAGCCCTAGCCCTCGCAGTGGGAGCCCACAGCGACTGGAGTACCAGAGCGGAAGGGAGGAGAACGTCCCGAACGTGAGTTTCGAGCGAGTCCTGGAAGGCCGGGGACTCCAGCGTCGTCGTGGAAAGAGCGAGACATCCGGAGGAAGCGACATCGTTCGTGATCGACGAGTCTCGGACAGCGACCCCAGCGCCACGTCTACCTCCTGGCACTGGCAAGTCCCACCCTCCTCCTGGCTCGGTAAACAGGAACCGGAGGATAGAGTCGAGATATCCGGTGACGACGTAGTCCGTCCCTGGCCCTTTCCCGTCGAGCTGGGTCCTCAGGAGGTGCATAGACATAACGAAGCGCTTCGCCCGGTGCTCGTCGGGACACATGTCTCTGTTCAAGCTGCTGGGCGAGCGGGCCGCCGTGAAGTTGGCCCAGACGTCACTGGGACAAGACAACGCCGTTTACGGCCTCATAGATTCCAGAGAGTCCAACGCCAAGCTCGCGGAGATGAAGTCCAAGTTCTCCGGCGGCATCGACTCGAAAATGGAAGCGGGGCTCAAGCAAAAGCTCGACGTAAACGACGACGTGAAGAACGCACTAGAGCAGCTGACCAGCGGAAAGCCGATAAGCTTCGACGAGTTGACGCAAGCGGTGAGTCGGAAAACGGCGACCTCTTTAGGAATATTCCTTAATATTAACAGTGCCAAGGGATCTTATAGTTACGGCCCTCGCAGGCGGGGTCCCAACTAAAGGCTATACATGGCGGCGCTTACCTTGCTGTCGTCATCATGGTAAGAGCAGCAGCAGCCTTAATACGGCGTAGTAGTAGTAGTAGTAGGCGTAACGCAGGCCACGTGACCAGAGGGAGGAAACTAAGAATTTTTCTTCTGATATATCCTTTACGTTTATGTTTTTTCCGCTAATATTGTATAACGCGCCGTGCTTTTATCTCAGTTCACTTTTCTTATTGATTCAGTTATGTTTTTGTTTGTTTCACATTATGTTTCACTTATATCCATCATAAAGCAGCGCACACACACGGAGACGAAAGCGAACGAAACCGACGACACGAAAAGAAGAAACCGAGCTTCTTTTTGTCTTCGTGTGTGCCCGCTGTTTCATGCTGAAGCTCTACTAAATCTCCCAAATCGCTACATTGTTCATTTATATCTCATCAGATTTCATTTTCTTTAGTTTGTTTCGTTGGTTGAGATCTTATACTACATTTGTTTGCAATGTTCACCGCAGCGCCCCCCCCCCCCCCTGTCGGTCGAGTCTGAAAGAAAATATGCTTCGCAATGAATGCAGCAATAAAAATTAAATGAAGACGGGCTTTTCACAAAGGCCTGCCTCTGGTCCGCCGCTTGGCGAGGGTAAAGGGGGAAGTAAGTAGTTTTCGAATGCAACATCAGAGGTCCCGGGTCACCATTATGGCCAAAATCTGTGTCCAATGACGGGACACCTCCGACTGAGTAAAGGTTTGGGGCAGACTTGCCGCCTCCCTTTTATTATAGGGGGGGAGGTAAGGGGATGCCCCTTACCCCCCCCCCCCTGCCCCCCTCGTGCGCAAGGCTATGAGCTTACTGTAATATCAAATACACCAACACGCCCGGCTAAGCATGTTTTTGCGGAGTGAAGAGCTTCGTAGGGTGGTAGAACAGTGTATGGCGGTAACTTATTCGAATAAGACAGCAGGAAAACTAGCACCGCGGTGGGTCTTCACCTCTTTGCACTATTATGAGGAGTGATCCAGTAGGCATATTCATCAATGTCCTGGGCAACGTGTTGACGTATCCACTCAAGAGAATTCCGCATGTTAGAGCGGCTGAGCATCTGCTACACCAGCGCATGTCACTTGTCACCGAGAACGCTATGGCGTTCCGCTCTTAAAGGCTAAGATTAAGCTTCCTTGATCTTTTTTTTTTGCGCCCGCCTTGCTTTTTTGCACTCCATGTACGACGACTTAATAAATGTGTGCACACCATATTGAATAAGCAGCATGCGAAGCCTGTGGAACCGAAGGTTTTAGGTGTGAAGCATCTTATGGCGGAGTTCAAACCGGTGGTGGTGTGCGGCGTGACCACCGTTACTGCGCATGCGCACACCCTCTCCACACACCTCCTATTCCCCCTCTTTCCTCCCCCTCTCCCCTCTCCACTACCCTCTCCCATTCCCCCTCTGGAACGCGGGCTCGACATGACGAAACGCTGCTTCGCATCGCCTCATGGTCCCTTTTAGCGGGACATGGTACGATTTTTGATTTGACTGCTTGTATATGAGGTGTCCTGGTGTTCTCCAAACGAATTAGTGAGCCGGTCAGTTTGTGGTGCACCTGTTCAGGTCCAGTAACTGCTGCCTATCTTATCTACTAATAGCAGTTCGAGAGTATTCAGCGGTCTTATCGTAGGACTGCTGCATTATTAACTGAAATTCGTGTTATCTTTCTCTTGTCATGTATCATTTCCACGTAACTCAGCTGCGAATTCCTAGATTTTGCTGCATGGAGTTACAGCTATTGTGTCATTTCACATCCAATTTTTTAGCTGCAGTCATCTTGCGAGTGCTGCTACTACTGTTGCTGTTACTGGTATTATAACCACTTATGTTACTACTGCAACAACTGCTACTGGTACTCTATTACGTCTAAAAATTATAACCACAACTTCATGATTGCCGTTACGAGTCGTTCTACTGCCACTACTGCATACTACTGGTATACCATTATTATAGTATTGCTGCCTTCTGCTCCTAATACTACTACTATCACGTTTAGGTCTCCACGTCCCACCTCTTTTTAAGGACGAGCTACTCTTTTCTTCCATAACGTCACTTCCTGTACTAACATTACAAGCCCGTTCGCAATTCAGCTTTCATTCGCACGTTTTCATTCCACCCCGTCGCGTACCACACTGCATTGCAACCGAGTCATTCATCTGGTTAGGGAATGCGAGAGAACACGAGGCCACCTACGCATGGTATCGTTAGATGGTGTTGAGAGCTTTAGTACTCTGATAAGCAGAGGGGCGCGATACAACAGTACACAAAAGGAAAAGAATGGACACGGGACACGTCCCGTGTCCATTCTTTTCCTTTTGTGTACTGTTGTATCGCGCCCCTCTGCTTATCATGAACCAACACCAACTCGCCCAACTTTTTACCTTACTTAGTACTCTGGCCCCCAAGCCGTTGAGGTCCCAAGCTGTTACGCTTTTTAGAGTGAAAGCTCTGGTATACTGATTTGTCTCCCAAGGTCATTCATCGCGTCGCACTGACCTTGAGCAACCGTAGCGCAAGGGTGGCAGGCGTCACGTCACCCCACGTGATCCGCCGTAGAGACTAGCTCGCCGCTGCTGTACCACGTGACCAGGCGAACGTTTAACCGCTGATAATAAACTGCGCGAAAAACACGGGGACGAAAAGCAGACACAATGGACAAGCGCTGCTTTTCGTTCCCGTGTTTTTTCGCGCTGTTTATTGTCACTATGAACAACCAACTAGCCCAGACAGCTGCTTTAACTGCTGCTTCGCCGGCGCCTGGTCGCTCACTGCTCAGTCTTTTCACTGACAGCGCGCCGATTTGGCCGTCCGTGCGTGCGCTTCAGCGCAAGCGACAGGCATAATCCAATCATCCAAAGGACATAGCTACACCGGCAGCTACACCGGCAGGCTGCGAAATCTTAAACAAATGCCTGCTGAAACACCGAAGCAAAGGGAGGCCTGATTACCGCGTTATAGAGAAGCTTACCAAGCGCGGAAGCGTGCCAAGATCGAAGCTACTGCAGCCGCCATTGTTCAGCAACACGAACAACAAGGAGAAGTAGCCTAACTTGAAACACTGTGTGCATGCATAGTCTTTGCAAGAACAAGCCGAACGTACCTTTCATTCGTAATAACTAGTTTTAGAAGAGTTGAACCTCGGCCATTTTTTTTCTACTACCACCGGGGAACAGAAGTAGGAAAGAACGAAAAATCTTGCGCAACGAACGTCTTGAGATCCCAGTACTAAAGCTCTGTGTTGTAGAGGCCACGGAGGAAAGTACTGTAGGTATGCTGAGACAACTTGCCCCGGGTTGATCTCATTGACGTCCCTATACTCATGACGTTACCGTGAGCTGTCAGTGGCTCGACGGTGCGTAACGGTAAGATTTGAAGGCCAGCAACGTACGTTTGCCGCTTAAGAGCACGGGTTTTGAAATCCCAGGCCACGCTGCCATAGGAATACATGGGATAATGAACTGGGAACTTTTGAACACTCCTGTAAGTAGTGCCCTTTCATCTTCCCGTGTATATGTATACAGGGCTGTTCAAAATTTCCCGGTTTATCTCGTGGATGCTTTTTGCCGAGTTCATAGGTATAACGGCATAAACTTAATAGGAAACCAAGAAGACATAGGTCAGTTTCTTGTTACATTTGTGCTGTGATACCTGTGAACTATACCTTACCAACTAGCCTGCCAGCAAATGTTACTGCTTTTTGTCATTAGCCGTCTGCCTTCGTTAAGCTTTCCATGAACCAGATTCGCTTAAAGTGGCCCTGCAACACTTTTTCAGGGCGGTCAGAAAACGCTGCCGATCGGCAGTCGAGGCTCCCGAGATCACGCGAGCCAAACATTATAGCGCAGCACGCGGCTAGTAATTCACAAATAATTCTCAAAGTCAGCTAGAAAACGTTCCCTCTTCTCTCGACAAATGATGTCATAAACCCAAATGGCCGCGCCATCAACCCAAAGTCCACGGCCGTTGGCCGATTTGAGCATCGTGAGCTGCATAGTTACCGTGGCCGCCGCGGGATGCCGCCACGTGCCCGCGCGCTCGCTCGCGATCACACTAAAGGTAAGCCGCGCGTTCGAAGAAAAAAAAAGAATGTGCTGAAGGTCATGACGCGCGCTGACAAAGGGACGCATTTTCTTGGCTCCTTGTAATCCCCCTCCCTGCGTAGCTTTCAGCGCAATCGCTAGCACGAATACGGTGCATGACGGCGGCGACGGCGACGGCAAAATCCAGCCGAGACTGTCCATATAATTGCTATCGCAATAAAAGAGAAAGCATTTTGAGCGTGCGACAAACACCTGTAACTCCGCTCGTACTTAACGGATTCTAAAAATTTTTTGTGGCAGTCGATTCGTGAGGCAATAAGTCCTTTAATGAAGCCATTCGACGATTACTCGAAAAAGTGTTACAGGGCCTCTTTAAAATATTCTCTTGCGACCATACACTCCATCAGAGCTTTTTGTGAAATGACGCCAAGACTGTTTTTACAGATCTTAATGTAGTGCTTCTTTCTTTTTTCTGTTTGGCGGTCTCGATTGGACAGACCAAGAAAGCTACGACCGGCTTTAGCAAGATCAGTACGACCAAGCAAGACCTCGCTGACACCGCAAAGAAGATAACAGAGGTAATTACGTCGCAGTTTTCTGTTTTTTTTTTTTTTGGAAGAGCACTTCCGTCTTAGATTCGTGCGCTTTCGCTCCAGGCTAACCTTAATCATCATATGTCATCTTTATCTGACTGATTATCTTGCGTTGCTCGAGCTAATGATCATCAATAAATGGAATGGCCTGTCGCCAATGCACAACTGGAACCAGTGCTACTTACTTTTCATGTAGGGATTCTTGCCCCGCCACGGTGGTCTAGTGGTTATGGCGCTCGACTGCTGACCCGAAGGTCGCGGGATCGAATCCCGACTGCGACGGCTGCATTTTCAATGGAGGCGAGAATGTTTGAGGCCCGTGTACTTAGATTTAGGTGCACGTTAAAGAACCCCAGGTGGTCGAAATTTCCGGAGCCCTCCACTACGGCGTCTCTCATAATCATATCGTGGTTTTGGGACGTTAAACCCCAGATATTATTATTATTATATGTAGGGATTCTTGATGTGATAACACATTCCCCGAACAAGATATGGAGCCGTGAAAATCTCAGCTATTTTAACACGAAAGTGTTTTATGCCGGGGTCCACCAAGACTTCACTGACGTATTTCCGTCACGGATATGACGTTCTTAAAATGTACACGAACATAATACAAAGAAAAAAATCAGAAGAAAAAGTTTCAGAACCATGGAAAATTTGGGAATCGAACCCACGATCTCTCGGTCCGCGACGACCGATCGCCGAGCGTTTAACCAATTGCGCCACAAACGCACTTGCAGAGAGCTACACAGACGCGCCTTATATTGGCCTCGAGGAGTTACGGAGTCGCCCTCTATCGGACGCGCCTCGATTGCGTGCTAGGCAGGATACCGCCGGCGCGCTCCCCATAGGTTTTGCTGTCGGCGCTCTACAAAAACACCTCGCGGAAGCCCTCCAGGGCATTTCTGTAAGTACTTTCGAAATGAACTGTGTTCTTTACTGTCAAAATAATCATTTTCGACGAACTGAAAGCATAAGATAGTCTACAGTCGCTCTTTGCAGAAAACCGAGCACCCGCTTCACGCTGTCACCGTGTTGGAGACCCCTGAACCGGCTTATTGCGTGAAAGGTAGTCACTCGCTGAGTGCAAACTATGTGAAATATCTCGTTAGAGTAGACTGCCTGTATAACCAAACGCAGCATAACAGAAAGAAGCCTCAAGCCAGCGATCGCAAGGGTTCGCGACGACTGATGCATGTATGAGCGTCTGCATGTATGTTCGTACTGACGGTTTCGTTTTTGCTACGAGCGCGTTTTGGCACCGCGCTGTGAACTTTAGGCCGCAAAATATGAGAATTTGTGAGTAAACAAACAACTACTGTTGCGCGGACGCTATCAGAGCATTTCAAAAATAATTTCCTTACAACTGAGGCTTCGGTGCGCACGGCAACTTTGTGATCTGCCGTCCCGACGATTCAGTGTTTTTTTTTTTTTTCGGTCTAAATTCGGGTACGTTTCAATGTCATTTGACAAGTTGTCTCGCACTGCGTATTGATCGGTCTTCTCAGCGGGCAAATGCCGCTGCTTCTGTTTCTTTATTCAGCGCATTCGTTTCGTTTGGTGCTCACACAAAACGTGAGCAAATGCGACGCCTTTTTTTTAATGCTCCTTAATTATCGTTCCATTTGCATTCCAGTGAACTTGCCGCCTTTTGTCATCAACAAATTCATAGACCAAAGCTTCACCACTTCGAGATTGCTGGTGGAAGGAGAACCAGTCTACGAGACCGAGCATGTAGTAGCATGCGACGCCTAGGAAAAGAAAGAAAATACAGTAACGCTTGCCGGACTTGTTCTGCAAACGTCGGCTGTGAACTAGGACGCACATGAACTTGAAATGCCGGTGAATAAAGTAGAAGGTATTGCAGCAACCAGCAGCCGCAAAACAGGATAGTAATTATTTGGCGTGTACCCCAGCAATTTTGGTAGCAGTGTCGTGTCTAACGCCAACATGTGGCATCTTTCCCACGTAAATAAATGAGGCTCCAAGAAAATACATGGGGTTGGCCGGTGGGCCGATCATCAGTGGGCTGATCACGGAGGCAATGCAAAATTTATGTAGCTTATGAAGCAATCAATGCATGCCTCATCAAATGGGAAGGTTGCCCGTCGGCGTCCCGCGACGGCGGCTCAACACGAGTGATGCAAAAAATAATCGTCACGTGATGGTGTCACCATATGACGTCATCGTGACGTCACAGATCGCCAAAATATGTGGCGCCATTATGACGTCACATAATGTGACGTCACATGATGACGTATTCACACGTCATGGTCGCTTTGCATTGCCTCCGTGATCGGTCACGGAGGCCGTGCAAAACCGCGTTAGGTGCAGAACGCTTTTGGAGGGGGGCGCGGGAGAATCAGTACATCGACTGACAAGAAGATGGCTTTCGCCTTCTAGTCATATTTAACGAATGCATAAGGGACCCTGTGCGTTTTTTTAATTCAACGTATCTAAACAATGACTTGCGCATCTGCAGCCGATTTTGTGGACGCTGAGCACGGGGCCGACGATCAAGAGGTCGCATTGGAGGGTTCTGAGATGGCATCGCACGTGGTAAAAGGTAGCGCTTTTACCATCCTGTGACAGATAAGCTTCATTTGCCGGCGGGAAGCGCGCGCGAGCCATCGTCTCAGTGCGCGCTGTCTGCTACTCACCGAACATCGCAGGCCCGACGCAGTAACAAAAGTCTTCGTCGCGGAAGTGCTTGTTGCAGACAAGACTCGTAGCGGATGGCTACTTGCCGGTTCTTAGCTTTACAACCCATGCTTCACGCTGTTTCTTGTCCCGCGGTTACCAGTGCAGGCTGACACTGGGCTCCTTTGCGTAAGCGCGGCACTGAGGCACCGAGCGGTAGAGCCCCATGTTCGTCGCCTTCGGAGGCAGCCACTCTATTACAATGGTTTCAATTGAGTACAAAATGAGAGAAAACTTCCGAATTTGAACAGACCGCAGCGCATGTGGGACTTGAAACTCGTTTTCAAAGCACGCGGCAGTGCGCCACAAGCAGCCGACGCGGCCGCTGAGACCACGTGATCCTGCCAAGCACGTCACGCCGACGGTGGCGCCGGCGTTTCCAGTGGTGGGCCTCGAGGCCAATATCTAACACTCCTCCGTGTACCCGCGCTCTTGCTCGGGGCGGTGCCGCCGCCTACGAGCAGAAAAGAGAAGTACTGCATTATGACACTAACGCGCACCGACAGTGAACGCTTCGGTGGTCTCAGCACTACGACGCCTCGATGCCAGCATTCGAAGGGAGGCTGGCATCAAGAAGCACTACCAACGCCACCTAGGTGGTGTTCGCCCTGCTCAGCACAGCGGAGCGTGGCCTCCGCAATCAGCTCTGAAAATGTTTCTGAAGTTGATCGCGGAGGCTGCAATTGCGACGCGCTATACGCGCTGATTTGACTCGGTGACGATTCAGTTACGTGCTTTGTCTTTCGCGTTGTATTAGTGTGTCAGTTACGTGCTTCGTCTTTCGCATTGTGCTAGCGTGTGCAGCGTAATGCAGCTTCCATATGCACAAACGGTGTTTCTCCGCTGTCTACTGATACGAGTGTGATGGCACCGACTACGAGAACTGCGGCAATAAGCGCCGTCGAAAGACAACGACGTCATAGAATAAAGAACCAGTTTAGAGAAGGGAAACTGTAGCCTTGACAACGGTACGAAAGATAAGCAGCGGTAGCGCATGGAACTACCGAAGGCACCCAAGAGATGGCGCCGCGTAAACAGGAAGCGGAAAACAAAATTTATTGTTTATTTAGGTAGAAAAAAGCAAATGGCTGCCTTTTTTATTCCGTGGGTGCTATTCTGGACATTGTCGAATTCCGCCATGTTGTCAAATTCCGCCATGTTGATGATTTGATTGGTCACGCGAAGTCGTTCGCATTGTGGCGCTGCAATGGCGTTACGACACAGGAATCCGCGATGACGTAACGTGCCAAAAAATAGTAAATTTTTTCCGAAGCAACGCTTCGCCATACTCTGTCATGTAGAAATAAAGGTTTGGGTGAAACAACGAAACCGAAATATGGTACTGAGCTGTACCTACGGTCAACTTGCGGTTTATCGAAACTACTGCTCGCTTGACGAAGAGCCGCCATGTCTGCAACACGATTGGACATTGCACTGATGGCGCCCATTGCGTCACAGGATCTCACTTTTTGTAGCGTCAAATTGACGTTGCGTGACGTTGCATCCTGCCAAATTTGCAGCTTAAAATGTGAGAACGATGAAGTGCCTAAAATTGGCCGCCATATTGTTGTAAATTGAGTTGCTTGTTCGATGTGCAGCCTCACATACGTATGTGTAGATGTCATTCCGTGAGTTACTTTACACGCATGTTTTCGGTTAGTAATATTATAAAGTGTTGTACATGAAGCTTGCTTGTTAAAATAAAAGGTTATTGTTTAATTTGGCTTGTTCGAATTTGCGGTTCTCGCCGCAAGAGAACGCTAGATAAGCGAAGAAAAATGGCGCTGCCCTTTGTTGTGTAGTGGCTGGAGCTGCAGGAAGCATCGCGAGTACCGCGATGCTTTTGTGATGACCGATCAATTATTTCAACTGTGGTGCCGGCTGACGAAGGACACTGTGCGATGGCTGTGCGGGGAGCTTCGCCAGGACCTGGAGAGGCGGCGTACGGACACGAGAACAGCCCCGTCCGTTGTTGTTGTTTTTGTTGAGCTACAAGTGCTTTGCGCCCTTCGCTTGTTCGCCGCCGGCAGTTACCACGACACGATCTCGAACAACGAGGACGTGGCGACGAGCTAGTCCGGTGTGGGTCTCACGATTCATGCTGTCATGGAAGCGATCGTCGAGCGCCTCGGCAATGAGTGGATCGCCCTCCCTGCCAAAAGGAAGGCTTTGTCCACATAGATGCAAGGTTTGAAGGCTGCGTTGAGGTGGTCGACGACACGTTCGTGTGCATAAGTGGGCCGTATGAAAAGAACGATGGCAACAAGGCTGCTTACTTTTGCCGCAAGAACTTTTACGCCCTCAGCGTCATGGTGGTGAGAATAAATTTCATCTTATTCAATCTCGCGCAGGCTGTTAGTAGAATGCAAATGAGGAACGTGAAAGACAGCTTTTCGCCACTCTCCAGTATTTTAACGACATTTGCCGTGGCTCCAACTGCAGTGATAGAAAAGAACGCAGTAGTCGCGGTAAACGGAGTTTCCGTCACTATTTAGTTTTGGCAGGGTTGACGTGACACCATAAAAAGTTCATCGAGCTTCATATTTGATCGTGGTAGCTTTTAAGAAAAATAATGCATGAAAGGAAATCAAACGTGCTGATTGCGCTCTAATTTCATAAACAGTGCTATGCAGACATGCAGTAACTGCCACATATGGAATGAAAGATACAGCTGTCGAAGCTGCGCTCCGAAAGCAACTCGAGAGAAATAAGTGCGTTGGACCACACAGTTACAGTTGTTCTGCATGTAGCTGGTTGTATTGCTGTTGCCGACTTCCTTCCAATGCAAACAACACTCTGCAGGTATGTGACCAACCCTGCCGATGACCGCCCTCGCACTCGGGGCCCGTGCACGACGCCTTTATGTGGAAGACATGCACCGTGAGCCAGGACTGGGCAGTGGACGCCGTGGCCAGGTTGGTGAATAGCTGCTTGGTATGCAAGCGTGAGAATGCTTGCGTGGTGTCTTAGTGTAGCAAAAACATTATTCATGGTAATTTATTACACGCTGCATGGTTCTTAACTACTCAAGTCTCTTTGTCCAAATTTCTGCCCTGTATGTTATTACTGGCAGCTACCTTGGTCGAACACTATCTACTTTAGTGGCACTCGTGTTCCCTTGAATGAAAATTCTCTCATGCACACATTTGAGAAAACAAGTCATACTGAGACCCGAGGCGGCACACAATAATCCGACTTGCTCTCAGTGTATAATTGCAACTTGTTTTTCTATGGTCATGGGAAAGATTACTAGTGCAATAGAAAGGTCAAGCATGAAATAAACTTTCATGAAGAGATTGTATGATCCTTTATTATAAAGTGGTGGAATAATAAATAGTAAGCATGCGATGATACAGAAAATGCTACACTCTGAGGCTATGTTAAAAAAAAGAATACATCAAATACAACTGCCATAGACGTTGTAGATTCATAAATACAATTATGTGTAGAAAGGACAACTTGTATAAAAAATACAAATAAGCAAGCACAGCCATGTGCTATATAGCAATAAAATAAGTCAACTGACAACTCAAAGGTATTTCAGTGATGGTTCATAAAAAGCACTAAAAAACAATTCAAACGGTTGCAAAAGAAACCTGCTGTCACGTTTCATTGACGGCCTAAGCACAAAAAAAAATCTAAGGGAAACCAAGCCTTGAGTGCGCTGACCGTCTGCAGCCGCACATCAGTCCCAAAAGAACAACACCCTTACCACCAAAGAAGATGCGCCTTCTGTCACTCGCCCCTTCTTCTCTATGAAAGAAGTTAAGGGCTGCAGTTCAGTAGCTTCATTGTCATTCCTCCTGACGAAGGAATTGAGTTGATAAAGCCATTTTTTCGTTGGAGCATTTCAAAAGCCGTAATTATGTAACCTAACCAGACAAGCAATTCTGTGAATATGTCTAGCTGTAAAAAAAGGAAAACAGTGCATATCAGTGACACGATGTCTTCGAATAAGTTAAAAGAAATGAGAAAGGAATAGCACATATTCATGTATACATTCATATTATGCTAATTGGAACACTGTCCTCCACAGGGTGATAGTGCATACTCGCTTCAACCTTGGCTGCTTAACCCCATCCCTGGAGCACATCCTGCAGAATCCTCTGCTGCCCGATTCCACCGCACCCACTCTTCACTGCGGTGCGTCGTATAACTGTGCACTGGAGTCCTCAAGGCCCACTTTCGGTGCTTGCAGAGGTACAGAACACTGTACTATGGCCCACTCTTCACGTCGAAGATCATCGCAGTTTGTGTCGTGCTTCACAACCTCGGTGTTTGGCAGCAGCTGCCTGAGCTAGACGACATCCCTTGCACTGAAGAACTCGATGAAGAATATGCGGACCTTTACAACAACAATAGCGACGATACGACTGCAGTAGACATGAACCAGGCGGGTAGGCAAAGGCAGGATCACGCTCTGTAGTGGTTCACAGCTGGGCACGACTCGATGTAATGGGGTTTACATTCCTGCGAGATGTGCACAGAAACGTGAAACACAGAAGCTCTTGCTGTTTCTCATGACAAAGTAGCCACTTGCATTGTGTTCGATCCTATACCTATCCCCTGTACTTGTGTTCTTGCAGGAATTGTATTCTGACAAAAGCTTCATTGTGTTCGTTCATTGAGAGCATGCTAATTGTACCAAGCAGTTAGGCAAAAGCGTGCTCAGTTTCTGCCGCAAATCATAGCAGGACTAGTTTGTTGAGACCATAGTGACTCTGTAAACAGCCTGTGTTATTTTGCAGCAGTGAATGCCATTCCAGAGCATTGTTTTCGGCACTCTATTCACAATGCGAACCCATGTGATGACTGTACGAGTCTGGCAGGTGTGTACAAAAGCTCTATTCATGTAGTAGCCACTCGTACATGCAAGAGCACAAGCTTGTTGTGGTTGATAATCTATGTAAACGCTTATAGGCACAAAACGAACCAGTACCGAAAGGGGCAACGTGGGCACAGCACTGTGTAGCTACTTTCTGTCCTTCTGTCCTGGTTTCTCTGGTGGACTATAAAAGTTTACATGCAAGAGTAATACATGATATTTCATAATGCATTGTGAGTCAATTGATCTTCTTCTGTTAATTCATCATTGTGAGTCAATTCATCCTTGCAATAATAAAAAGCAGTCAAGTTGTCTCATTGCTTACATCATTGTCTTATCATTCACTGCTGCCAACAACAACAAAGGATGCCTCTAATATTGTACCAGCCATTTTTGAAACCAGCTCATCTGCATAAAAGACATCTCTTTGAATGCAGTTTGTGCACTTCTTAGTGTTGCCAGTCCAATGTAACATCAACTGCATGAAATACTACAATTCCTCTTCTTTATTGTGGCCATTATGCACTTCTTATCCGTATGTTGTAAGCAACGTGGAAGTACCTTCCACAGTTAACACCTTCGGAGGTGCATCACTTCTGTGGATTGAGGTTCGCCTAGACTTTATCTTTCAGATTGAACTGATCGCGCGTAACGTGAGGTCCTGAAACTTAACTCTTATTGTTTCTGCTTATGTATATTTACATGATTGTAACCTTTACTTACAGTAGTCCTTACGCATCCTCAGCAAAACATATAGCACCATCTTAATTATCACGACAGTTCAGGAAGATACTTCGGCATCGGAGACGTTATAAATAACTCAGCTGGCTGTTGGGCTAGTTGGCACATTACTTAAGATAAACTAGACGCGGAACAGCCACCGCAACAAAAAAGACAGAAGGAACAGAATGGGCATTATTAATACTTGCAATGCTGTGCAGCTCCTTATAGCGCTTCTGGACGCCGCGGGCCCTGGGAACGAAGGGCCACCGCAGCCCAAGACGGGGTCGACGCGCATACTTGTAACGATGCGGGCGTCGTCCACCGAAACGTGCGTCGCCAAATCGGCCATCCGCCTGTTCTCCTGCAATAAGCATGTGCATAGCTGAAACTTCAACACCACCCGAGTGAAACGCAAGCTTACCTGACTGCACCGTCATTCCGCGCCTCGAGCTCCAGCTGCCGCCACTCCGGCGGCGGCCTGCTGCTGGGGCCCAGGCGGTAAAGGCGCTCTGTCATCGTCTGTCACGGCTCCCATCGTACCTCCGGTAGTAAGTTGCAAACCACCCTCCCCATACAGGGACGATCGGTAAAAAAATGCAACATCGCGGCCCACTGTTCGCGATCTGCCGACATAACCACAGAACACCTACACAAAACAACCAGCGAAATAACGATGTCGGCAATGTCGACGCTGGCTTGGCTCGCTCGCTTATTGGCTAAAAAAGTTACTATGGCTTTGTCGCTCATCTCCAAATATGGCGCTGAATTGCAGACGGTATCGTCCGCTTCACGACTTTAAAACTAAATGCTTCAGTTTCGCTTTATTTTTTTGTTGTTGCATTTACAATTGCAGAAACAAACTGTTACTTAATTGCGCGTTTCTTTGTATTTTATGTCCACTTCACGTCACGTTTCGCAAGCATTTCATGCGTTTGCGTCATCATTGTGTACACGTCACGCCTACGTCAAATTCGACAGAAAATGGCGGAAGTCCAGGATAGCACCCCGTACCTGGTGCGTATGCGCATACGCAGGTGCCTCGGCTGGTTTTTTATTCTATCCTTTTTAAACAGAAGTGGACGAAAGAGGCCGGGACTCATGTAAGGCTACGGAGGTCTCGTTATCTTTCGCCCGCTTGTTTTGAGCGCGTCGATGCGCCGAGCAGCATGCCAAAGCGCCCTTCGGAACGCAGTACCTGTGCGTACGAAGGTTACATGGAACCGAAAGGCATACATTGGCAACTGGCACCAGTAAGAACAATTCACGAGTGAGTAGAAGAAACGATAATCTTTATTGACAGTGAGCAAGCGGTAAAAGGCCCTTGTTCAGACATCGTGAGCTCGTAAACGACTAGCCTTCGCGGTACTTCAAAGAGCCAAAACAAATTAGATGACGTTTGTTGCCCGTTTTAACCGTCAGCTAGCGCTCACAATAACCAACTTGTATTGTAGGACAGGCGTAAAGCATCAGCATTTTTTTTTGCTACAGTTTTTAGTACTTGCTTTCAACGAGTACGCCTGAAGACCCCCGGGTTTGTTGTTATTACAACGTATTGCGGTCAGGCTGAGAATACCAAGCAGTTTCACGCAAAATCACATTATAGTGGATGCCTACAGAATAGCAGAAAACATGAGCATTTTAACACGTGATACCGATGAACAACCCATAAATGGGATATATGCAAGGCCTCAAAGAAGTGCAGAAATACAGAGAAGGGAGAAAACGATTTTCTATACCGGTCATTCTCTTATTGTGACATCGCCGCTGAAAAGTAGGCTCATCAACAGTCTGGCCAAGTCGTGCTCATGCCATCGCATAATTCACTCGTTCATTTGAGGCCACCAGACCTTGCAAGTACAAGTGAAATAGCAGCTTTGTCCACGCGTGTTAGCATACAACTCAAAAGCGAGAACAGTGAAGTGTGATATGCTAACGAGGTCACAAAGCAGAAAGAAAAACGCTCAGCTTGAAAGTGCGTGTACCTGCCATCGTCGAGGAACCTGTGGAAACTGACGCCTTCGCTGGTATCGCAGCTCCTGCGGCACCATACAGTAGCACACCGACTGCCCACCATAATTGCAATATGATTACATCGGTGAATTAAAGAACTTTCATGCGTATTTTAGACAACATTAACGATAGAATTCGCAAGAAAACGGGGAGCAACAAACCAGCTGCCAACCATCGGACGATAACTGCGCATATTCTGCGCATTATCTGCGGCACCCGAGAGCCCGAGACGCAGCGGGGCACTTTTTGCGCTTCGTCACTGGTCACAGCGACGGTTCGCTTGCTCGCTACCGCGCGCTGGCCGTCAGCGGTGAGCGACAAGGCAGAGATGTTTTCAATCACTAAACAACAAACTTACTCATCATTCAAACATTACTTTCAGTTACACAAGAAAAAGCACTTTTATGCGGCAATGATAGCTGTATTTCTCTTAAATATTGCTTTTATTACGGCGCCTCTGGCGGATTTTTTGGCGTTGCCGAGGGCAGATTTGAACGGAGTCACTATGGTTTGTTTGTTAGCTGCGACGGGGTCGATTTTTTCGCCCCCCATCGGCGATGGCTAGAACTTGAGACTTTCCGAGGCCTGACGACGTCTGCGAGCTAACGTCGCGCAAGTGAGTTTGGTGCAGCGATGGGCACGCCAGGGGGGAGCAGGAGGCCTTCGCGCGTTCACGGCTCAAGCTTAGAACTCTGCCTCTCGCTTTCCAGAAGTTGACCGTATCGTGACCCAACTGGCTGGCATACGCGCACCGAACCAAGACCGAAATGATCGCACCTTCGCCGAAGCGACCCGCCAGCGGGACGCCGCTCGACAATACGACGCAGGATGCCCAGCACACCCACAGGATGGTCTACGACCCGCAAATCATGCACCCTTCGCTGCAGTGGACCGCGAGTTGACCAAACGATTCAGTGACAATCCGTTCGGTTTCGCCTGCACGGTTTGCGAACACCTGTGGTTCACGTGTGATTTGCGCGATGCTCCGGCGCGTCCAATGCAGTGTCTCCGGACAATGTATCCCGGTCGCGAGTATTTCAAAAACTTCCTCTTATGTGCCAACTGTTTCACTTTCGTGTTCTATACCGATTCCTATATCAGAGGGATCAACCACATTTTTACAGTGATGGTTGTTATGAGATTGCGACAACCGATTTTGGTGCCGTAGTTGTCCGCCGTCGTTGCTGGTGTCCGTAACCGCTGTCGCGCGAAATAAGAAAAAGAATGAAATGAGGAGAAAACGTTCAGGATCGGATGGGATGTGTACCAGGGCCCTCTGCGTGGCAGTCGAGTATTCTACCCAGAACCAAGCCGGTGCCTGAAACTCCTTCGCAGAATGAGCCTCGCGTTAACTTATGTCGCGTTAACTTATGTAATATAGCGTGGTAGAAGAGTAAAATAACAACCAGGCGTCACACAATGCGAATTGCGCAACGAGTAGGTCGTTCAATGCTTCCAGGCCGTTACAAAGGGCTCAGCCATAATTCTTCGTCATCACCTACAGCGTCAGCAGAGAGCACATAATGCTTTACAGATGCGTAACGGGTAGCTCACTTCTCCGCAGAATAACGAGTAATGGCATAGAGGGTCTTCCCTACTTGCCAAAGATTGATTTATGATATAGTGGGTACCTAGCAAGTGTACTTGTATTAGTTGCCAAGAGAATTTACAACGGGCTCTAGAAAGGTCGCTCTTCCAGCTTTCGCTGTGACTGGGCAATGTGTTCCGCGCAAGTACTGGCCGTTCGTTTTTAAATGACCAGCCCTGGAAGCTGAGCACTGGGTGCGCTGCTAAGCCTGAGGACGCGACTTCAAGTCCAGGTCATGGCGGCTGCATTTAGATGGGGCCGAAATGAAAAAGGAAAAAAGAAAACATGCTTGATCCGTCCGTCATATGAATCGGTATAACACGACAGTGAAACGCGTCCTCACAGAAATAGTTGAATGTTTATTGTACACTGATACACGATGGCTCGCACAATGTCTATTGGTGTTTGGCAGATAGCAACGCTTGATGTGTACGCACCCACTTCGACAACTGGTGACACATTTCCATCCCTGCGACTAACGTCCATGATCGTGATTAAACCTCTCTGGTATCTCTAATAGTCATAACACACACCTGGACACAGCATATGGTGAATCCCGCGCAAAGATGGCGTCAACGTGCACACAAACAATGTATGGTACTCGATATGCACCGTTTCAAAGCCTCGTCATTTGAGGCGAGAACCAGCAAGGGGTGCGCTCGCTAGTAATAGGCCTATGTTACCTACGCCTGTGCTCACGCGTACACTACCACAGCGGGCTTCAAGAATTTCGAGAGGCAGTGTTCGTAGCTCGAGCCGTGAGCGCGCAAAGGCGTTCCGCTTCCCGCTGACGTTCCTTTGCACTAAAGCGCCCACTTGCATAACATTCGCCCGTCGACGAAGTTGCCTTTCTGCGGAGCTTATTGCAGCCGTTTTATTAGTCGGTGTCAGTGCTCTCGAAGCAGTAGTCGGCAGAGAAACACCTTTGCTCTGTTTCGAAGCTGCCCTACGCTGGCGAGGCGGTGTCACACGCTGACGCGAAAGGGAGTCACGTAACTGCGTCGTCACCAAATCGAATAACCGCGCACGCCGCGTTTAACTGACTATAGAGTTCTCTACAATGCTGCAGCGAAAGCTGCTGCGCTGAGACTACCGAAACGCCCCGCAGTCGGCGCTCGTAGTTGTCATGATGCATTACTCGTGGCCTCCGAGACTGGCTCCGGCAACGCGCCGTTGCGAGTGTTGCTCAGGCCATTCCATTCGCACGGGGAGAGCGTAAATCGGTCACAGCGGTGGGACAGCCAGAAGAGTGTCACTGATTGGACGCTGAGTTTGGGCTAAGGTGGCCATCCCGAGGAATGTTAGAGTTAACAGAAAAGATCACACCATGGCCGAGCTAGAAATGCGAAGGGAAACGCGACGCGCATCGTGTCTCCCATCTAGCCTGGCCGTGATATCTCATGGGGCGATCGATGAACGCGTGACAGCCAGGCGAGCATGGATGGATGCTATGAGCGAGGCTTGGGCTAAAGCCGCCTCCTCGCCGTGTGTTAAGGCGTTGACAAAATTACACTTCTCCTTTCAGAAACGCGTCGAATAGGACGGCCGTAGCAACAGCGCGTTGCCGCAGCTAATCGCGGTGGCCACGCAATACTTCACTCTACCGCTACGGTCCCTAGAATATATTCTAGGGACTGTACTGCCACTAGGGAGCCTACATGCCCGGCCATGGTCATGTGGGCTCCCTATCTACCGCTTCCACACGGCGACACCACCTCGCGAATCAAGATCACTGTGAGAGTAAATTGTGAGAGATAAAAGGCGCGTTCGTGTAGCCTCCTTCATATGTCCGACAGTGGCGCAGTGGAGGAAGTGCCCGCCAGCTATCGTCGCGGACCGAGAGGTCGTAAGTTCCACTCTCGTCAACGGAACTATTGCTTCTTTTCTTTGCCATCTGATCGCGTGCATTTTATTGACGTATTTCCGTGACGGAAATACGTCATGAAGGTCTTGGTGGACCGCGGCATAAAACAATTTCGTGTTAAGAAAAACACCCGTGTATTCAGATTTAGGCGCTGGCTAAAGAACATCAAGTGGTCGAAATTAATTCGTAGTCCCACACTACGGCGTGCCTCGTAATCATGTCGCTGTTTTGGCACGTGAAACCGCAAAAATTATTATCATGAGAAGATGTTTAATGACAAGAAGGAGGAGAGGGTGGCCTGAAAGCGGGTTTCTAGCCTGCTACTTCTCACGGGGGTAAGGGGAAAATGGAAAGTAAGAGGGAGGTATGATGATAGGTGACTATGGTATGGCACAATGAGTAACTGTACACTCCGTCCTGCGCGGGGCATTGTCATAAGTGTCTGTGGCATACCTTCGCTTTGATAAAGCGTCCCATAAAGCCTTATTTAGGCGACTACTCTGTAGCAAATAGACGATAAGTAACCAATAAACGCACCTATTTTTTCTCCATTAGAACGACGTGAAGGATAAGGTTCAAAAGGCTGTTGAGGAACTAGATAAGATAACCCCTGACGACGAAAAAGTATTCAAGGAGGCGATGGTGAGTGTGATTCTCCTTTATTCGACACCGATATTCTCGGAGAATTGGCGTGAAGCCACGTAGCGGTAGTGCAGTGAAGAGGCGTCTCCTAAACGCCGTTTCTTTTTTTCTAAATACACAAGTTGTCATGACCTTGCTATAGCCCTTAAGACAAAAGTGGAGAAAAATTACAGCTCGTTTGTTAGGTTGGGTGGGTTAGCGTTAGGCCTGGTTGGGTTAGGTTAGGTTACGTTACGTTATGGTTGTGTTTGCTGTAGTTATTAAGGCAGAAGTGGTAAAGAACTGCCTCACGTTTAGCTTGGGTGGGGTTCGGTTAGGTTAGGTTAGGCTCGGTTGGGTTGGTGTAGGTTAAGTTTAGTTAGGCTATGTTATGTTTGCTGTAGTTATTAAGGCAGAATGGGAAAAAA
>NC_051182.1:127848750-127928750 GCF_013339695.2 Rhipicephalus sanguineus
AGCGCGATCCAACCGCGGACGTGGCTCAAGTATGAACACAGACGCAGTATAGACATCAACTTATAGACAGATATGGTCACTTGTGCCTACGTTGGGGGCGTTTGATTTAGTTCTCAATGCGTTCGCATATCAAATGCACCTGCGAGTGCGGACCGTGTATCGGTGAACGTTGAAGAGCGTCTTGGATCGTTTTTCTGCACAACCATTTACAAAAAGAAAACGCGCATCTTCCAAGAGGATTTAAAATTTGTAACAATGCAGCTCTTCTTTAGACCCCTAGCTGTCGTCATTGTTGGCGTGGTCACGCTACAAGGCCACTTCACGAAAGGGAGAGGAGGGTCTAATGAGGAGGAGAGAGAATAGGTGACTTAACGAGCTTACGTAAGGCCGACGATTCATGAGTGGATACAGTAGAAGTCACGTGATGAAGCTTACGTGAGGCGGACGATTGAAACAGTTGATTGAAAGGAGATCCGTTGCCCCTGAAATGGCAGGGGGTACACTGGAGGTACAGAAAAGATTTAGCAGAAGAGAGAGGAGTTTAGACTACCCAGGCCGACCAGCCGTCGATTGGAACTACAGACCTTACTTAGCTTAATAAACAAAAAAAACGAGACAAAATTACTCAATATCTGCGCACAACGAAAGAGAGAATTGTCCTAGAAGTGAATGGCAGTTCTTCACTGTTCGACGGCAGTCCCTCGCCCTCAGTCTTTCTGCCATTTCAGGGGCAACAGCTCCCCTCTTACTTCACTCTTTGAATCTCCTGCTTTAGCAGCTTCAATCACGGAACATCCCTTTCAAACAACAATTTTCAATCGCCCTCCTTCCAAAAAGGGGCCCCGCAACACCCTTTCCATGTAATCATCGATGGCTTCATAAAACAGCCTGTTGCCTCACGATCGACGTCGCAAAAATGTTGATCGCCAAGTACGAGCGGAGTTACAGGGATATGTCGCACCCTTCAAGCGCTTTCGCTCTCCTTTCTTACCCATCACGCTTAATGCTACGCAGAGGGATGACAAGAGTGAAAGAAATGCGCTCTTTCGTCAGCTCGCGTTGGGCACTTTCTTTGCTTTTTTCTTCGAACGCGCGGCTTATTTTCAGTTTGATCGCCACCGCGGGAAACGGCCGGCATCCCGCGGCCGCCGCAGTAACTATGTAGCTCGCGTACTGAAATCAGTCAATGGCCGTACGTTGCGTTTGCGGCATCATTTGTCGAGAGAGAAGGAACGATTTCTAGTCAATCGAAAATTTGAAAACACCAGGCCATTGCTCTGCAGCGATGTTTGGCTCACTTTTTTCAGGAGCCTCTACTACCGATGGGCAGCATTTTTCTACCGTGCCAAAAAAGGTTGCAAGGCCCCTTTAGTTCATCACGTTACCTTCCTTCCAATTCACTGTTTTGATTGCCCGCCTTACGCAAGCGTCATCATGTGACCACCTTTCCTCAACGCCTCTCCACCCTTGTCACGTGCCTTTTTTAGCGTGACCACGCCAATGACGCCGCAGCAACAGAGTCCGCATCAACCCTGCACTTTAAACTGTTCCGACTCTAAGGTCCTATTAATTTGCCATAGCACGCAGGAAACCCTATTAATGACATATGGTTTGCTAGCTCCTGCATCAGATTAAACCAGGTTTGGTCTTTCCTCGGTTTTATTGAACACTGCTAAACTTTACCGCGAGTCGAAATAAAGCTCATGCAGATTAGCTCCCGCGCCAACGAGTGATGAAGTCATTAACTCTTTAGCATGCCGTCAAGCTCACAGTGTAAGCGTCCATGTACTGCGCATATAATCCGACTAGCCGTCACGGCAACTGACAATAATTTGGTGACGCATCAGACAGTGCGCCGTGCTGGTACAGCCTTATACATAATGAAACATGAACGTTTAATGTCTATCACTTGAGGCGGAGGGGTACCATTACTACGCAAGAAAAAAAAGAGTCCCGATGCTCATATCGGACAAGAGAGTGAGCTGACCAATCTCCATCTGTGTCAGCATTTAGTTGTAGGCTTCGTTTCAAATTGTGATTTTCACTCTGTGGTCCGGACCACCAACTACGATGGCAAGATACAGTTGCCGCCCGCTCTTCCATGCCCAGAAGCTGCCGCTAGCTACGATATCCCACGAAATCTTCTCGAAGCGTCCGTAACATCGATGCGCGTGATGCCAGCGCATCTCGACGTAGGTGCTGTGAACGCCCACGAATGCTCTCGAAGATTCATAACCCTATGAAGCCTCGTCGTATGCACAATTCCGGTATTTATTTCTTTTGTGAAAAAAAAAACATAATGGTTACTATGCCGAAGTGGTCATCGACCGCTTCGACAGTTACCCTCGCGGAGCTAAAACAGCACACTCGGCCACACTTCTTCAGAGAACAAACATACGCATAAATTTGCGCGCGTTCCTATTAGTATGGCAAGGTATCTTCGCAGCGCCTCTTCCACGTCCCCCAAACCCGTGGTCGAATCCAAAACCAAATGCTTCACAATGATGAAGAAATGAAGACGAAGCGATGATATACGACGCCGATAATGGCCTGCCTTTGGTCTGCGCCTTTCCTGGAGCAAAGTTGGGCAGTCAAAGATTCTTGAATTCAACATGGGGGGACTATGCCGCCATTATCCTCAATACATTCGTGGCCTAACCTGCTCTTTAAACAATGACGTTGTGTCCGCCTGATTAACTATATGAGGTAGATTTAGCGCAATCTCACCCCCCCGCCCCTCCAGAGACACAACGGATGCGCGCGCATATGAACTAGGCTTCCAAGCAACGTCGGGCGGCACCACTTCTCTGATCGGGGGCACTACCATCCACGCCAGACCTGCCGCCCAGTTTCCGCACGCGCAGAGCCTCAGATTGCATCTGTGGTGGTCGCAATGTAACTATTTCTGACTAGTCAGTGCTCTGGCCGAATGAGGACGCAGCGCGCAGTGTCCTTGCCGCCGGCCGACGGCATATCCGCGACAAACTGCCTTCGCGGGCGGCGTCTGCCCCCATTAGCTCATTGCTCATCCGCGCAAGTACCGCGCCAAACTTCAGTTTGGGTTTCCCTATACGCCCTTTAAATTCGCCTTGCAATCTCGGCCGTATTCTCAAACGATCGCGAACGGCGATAGCATCGAGTTTGGCGACGTAGAATGTGATGCGTTCAAACAACTAAAGAAACGCTGTGACGTTCATTGTTGCACTGGCCGTTGGTGTTCGAAATGTCTCGCAGACTCAGGAGTGAGTGCACCCGACTGCGACGTTTTCGAGCGTATGCTAGCTTCTACGCAGTGGCCCGGCTTGGCTGTGGCTACTTAAATATACGTGTTGAAAGTGCTTTCAACGTTCTCTTGTGCAATTGTTTAATGCAGTATACTTTAAAGAATACAATTTGCGTGTAATGTATTTTCGTTGAGACTTTACTACGGCGTACTCGGAGATTCAGGTGTAGTGTGCCGCCGCAGCGCATCGTCCTCAACATCTCACATGTTAACGGCACGCGATAAACCACGCGAGCACGCACCGTTCATCTTCCTGGAACGTTCAAACCACGAAATGCCCGCGCTGGCAAAGATCAAGTAGTGAAAGACCCCAAGTAATGCTCGCTGAAAGCATCAGAGTGAAAAGTGCTGCGCACACCACCGAGGATTAAGCGCTAGAAGCTACCGTCTGTGTCAGTGAAATGATAGACTTCACCACCAACCGAATGTGATAAGGTGTTTCGTTTATTCCAGGCATGTCAGCACCGTAGAGCACCGTCATGTCGACGGAAATAACAGATGGCCCCGCACTTCCCGGTTTTGCTCAATAGCCAATCAGAGCGCCCCAAAGGCGATACTTTGCCATTGTCGCCTTTTGCGATCGTTTGAGAATACGGCCCCTGTTTAGTGTGCGTCAGCAGTGACGAGAGCACCACCGCTCCTCCGTGATGTCATTTCTTTATACCTTTCGTCTCGAGTCACGTCTATGACGAATGTCACCTGTCCAAGGGTCATGTGGAGGCTTCAGTGATCTAACGAAGGCCACAATAAGCTATCGTTCAAAAGCACGAAGTGTTCGCCGGAGCACCGATATGAACGTACGCCTGCGCGCCAACGAACCGGCGAGCAAACTAGCCGAGCGGCTGAGCGGGCTGGCGGACCATTGGCAGTGAGAGACTTGGACATCACAAATTGCTTCGACGTCAACGTCCAGCAACTAGTTCCCCTCATTACAGAATGCAAGCTACTCCAACACTTGCGGTGCGCCGCCTGCACCATACCGCCCAGCGACGTGTTGATGTTGGTGATGCAGCGGCTACCGCACCTCGTTGAAGTCGAGTTTTCATGCCTCATCGACAGCGACGTGCACGCCGAGATTAGTCGCCTAGCCGGAATAGCGTGCACTCTAGGCTGCAGTGCTCTGAAACTGCAACGCCTGTACGTCGAAATTGGACAAGAGCACAACTTCCGCCTACTCTCCACCTTCTTGCGTTGCTGCCCAACGCGAGCTCCCTACACGTGCACCTAGTGTGCGGTGAATTCCATGAAGCCGTTCGGGAGTGCCACACCCTCCTTGAAGAGCACAGACAACTGGACACGTTCAGGTTCACCTCCGAGCTGCATTCGCCCTTTCAGTGCGATCCGCCCAGTGCTCTCCATTTCGCGGTCTATGTCGCAGTCTGCGCCAACTTCACCTACCAGAGGTCCAAAAACTTGCGGAGCTGCGCACGACTACAGGACCTCGCGGAGGCCGGCGTCGAACCCCAGACTATACCATTTCAGACGGCCTTGGTCGCGGTCGAAGACCAATTCACGCCTGAATGGCTTCGCGCGGCCAGCATCACACAGACTGGAGGGACGTGCGACAACTATGCCTAGTACTATTTGCCACACCTGTCTACCACCTTCCCACGGCGGACGGCACGTACCGCGACTGTCTTCGCGAGTTCAGCACGCAGCTCAGGCAGCTCGTCGAGCTCAACGTAAGCTCGTTCCATTTCGGACCCGGTATCGACGTCACCGCATTCTTTGAGGGGGGCTGGATGCCGTTCCTGCAGTCGCTCTCGGCGGCCCCTTGCGGTTTTCGCAGCGTCTTGACCCTGAAATGTCTGGCGACGTACTGTCCCGACTTCAAGGAACTGGACGTTCGCTTTGAGAGTAGAGGCAGCTTTTGCCGGTGCGCTGGATGCGAGTCTGAAACCCTTTACGTTAGCGGATTTCACAGCTTCCCCAGTCCCGCCTTCCGGAACGGGCTTGCCAGGTTGACACTGAGCCGAGTGCACGACGCTGCGTGCCTGTCGTTCCTCGAGTGCTGCAGGCCAGTTGCTACACTGCGGTTGTCCTACTGCCCTTTAAAGCTGGACTACGAGCGTATGTCTCGCGCGCTCGCCCACAGCAGTGATCCTATCTGCCTTATTTTAGAGCACCATCTCCTACGGTTGGACGACACGGATCTGCTGGTGAGTGCCTTTGCGTTGTGCATACCCTTTCCTTGCCACAAACGGGAAATACCTCCTTGGTTCTTTACATTCGAAGCGTCTCGACGACAGTAACTGTGGCCAATTTTTAGATTCATCTGTCTCTACACCGTTCGGGCTCCTTGCTTAGGACGGTTAAAGAGGAGTGCCTGTGATGCCGCACTGTAGTACTCGCGTGTCATAATGCACCGCACTGTACGCTTACCGGGCTGTTTTCTCTGGTGCATATCACTGATTGTAATGGCCCTCGCCATCATCCTTAGCCTGTTTTAGCCTTCTGCAGGACGAAGTCCTCTACCAATGATCTCCCTTCACCCTATCAAGTGTCAGCTGGTTCTCATTTATCCCTGCCAACTTCTTAATTTCGTCCCTCGATCTAACTCTGTCTTCCTCCACTGCTGTGCTCATTTCTTGTTAACCGTTCCGTTGCTGTTAGTGTCGTCTGGTTGTCGGTGCTACGCGTTACGTGGCCACCACAGGTTCATTTCTTTCGCTTGACATCAACCTATTTGTCCCATGACATTCTATCGTTCTGTCGTAGTCTTCCGATCCCTTATGTTACCGTATCGTTTCTAGTCCCATTTCATCATGCGTGGTTCTTAACTTTTTGCCTGGCTGCTTATCCCCGTGTTCCCCTTCAGTGCAATGCAAAAGCCATTTGTAAGCAGTGTAGTCTGCGTGTGTGTGGCTGTGTGTTATGCAATTTTTAAGCTATCACTGTTGTTTTTATTACATCAAAATTCTGTTTCTAGACTTTACTGCAGACCTGCAGATTCAGTCTATCGTGCTACCGACAGCTCCTGTTGCGTGTTAGTCGCCTTCGAGCTGTTTGAGCTTCCGTGTCACCAGTGCGGCCAAAAAATTTCCACATTGTTTCTATTACAGGAAAACCTGCACCGCTTCACCGACCTCCAGTACTTGTACCTCCTGTTGTACACGCGTCTGGACGAACGAGAGTTACCCAGTTCTACGACTTGCATCTTGCGGAGCCTACCACAGCTCAAGTGCTTGCACGTCCACTACGAATGCGACGACAGTCCCAGAGTCCTTAGGACAGCAACCTGGATGCGTGGACCTGGCGGGGAAATGAGTGACGAACTGGTACGCGGTGGTCCCTGCTTCCAAAGTTGTTCAACGGCTACCTTCATAGGACTCGCAAAGCCACTGAACCGCGACTTCCAGCCGATGCTGTAGTTGAAGGCTGGCAAACTTTTATGAATGACAAGCACAATTTGCTGAAGATAAGAAGTTGCGCCTTACCTTGCTTTAGTTGGTACATGTGCACTAATAAACACAGTACACTGTGTGCTAATTGTTTCTTCGTCATGGGATGGCTTGGTTCGTAGCGAAGCATGAAACAGACATGGCAAGAATGTACAAGCGCACACGACAATTTTACCACTTCCAACCAAATTCTTAATTTTGGTGTCGGTAAAACTTCATCATCGGCCTCACTACGCCCACTGCAGGCGCATCTCATCTCCAATGTTTCGTCAGTCAACCCTGGCCGGTGCTTGCTGCGGCGATGTTATCCCTTGAAACTTCGTAATCGCATCTGCCCATCTAACTTTCAGGCTTCTCCTCGCGCGCTTGGCTTTCTTTAGAACGCTGTCTTTTTTTTTTCTTAACAGCGGTCACTTTGTCTTTGCTCTACATGCCCTGCCCATTTCTTCTTTATTTCGACTAAGATGTCGATCAAACTCGCATAGAACAACGCGGCTAGCAATGTCTCGGCTTTGTGCCACTTTGAAAACTGCTTCAATGCAGCAATCTTCGACCTACTTAGTCACCATCACAACAATAAACAGGGATAATAATTGTAGGTGAAGTCCCCTTACAAGACACGCTTAGATAATCTACTTCTTTAGCGAACAATGACATTGGTTTGCTCACACGTTGTTCAGCGCCAGATATGATGCGACCGTTCCTATTGCTGATTTTCCCCTAATATTGAGCCAAAATATTGTCACGGGGTCGTGACGTCGACGAAGGCAGCAGTCGGCGTGTCTGGGATGAAACTCTTTGTTTGGCCGAACTTGTTGCCGGGAAACGGAAAGTCAAACAACAGCAATACACCGTGCACTGATAGCGGCGAACAGAGCGTCGGCCGTCGATAAAACTGATGATGGCTGGGACGCACCATCTTTTATACATCATACATCGAACTTTCTAGCCTTATCCCTGGTGGTTGCGCAAGCTCTGGAATAATCTTGACCATTGGCGTCATGTGCGCAATCTTGAAAAAATGGTCTACTACAATCTGGAATGTTCCCAGACATTCTGGCGCGGCCTGCGCAAGACAGAGTTCATACGCGCAACGGACCAGTTACACAAACATAGCAATGAAGCGCGCGTTGCAATATGCTTCGTACATATTGGGAGAAATGCAGTATCATTTTACGTTTTGTTCGTAAACAATGTCCCATGGTGCGCAGGTGCAGTAGACAAAGGTTCAACCGTGGACGTGCGTCGTCAAGTATTCAGCACACACACAAATACACACCTGAAGTACAGAAAAAGAGTCATTTGTGTCTGTGAGCTCGCGGTGTCGATTTATTTTGACCGCTGTACGTATCTTCCTAAGGGACAACAGAGAGACGTGGGTCAGGGAACAGACGGTCGTTACCTACTTCTTCGTCGAAACCAAGAAAAGAATGGGCAGCCATGTGGCGCGAAAGCAAGATAACCGCTGTTCAATAACAATGACTGAATGGATTCTAAGCGATGGCAAGGCCGTGAGGGTGAAGCAACATGTTAGATGGGTAGATGAGATTAAGAAGTTTGCGGCGACAACGCGTGAGTGCAGGAGGCGCAGGACCGGGTTGACTGGCGAAAACGGAGAGGCCTGAGCCCTGCATTGGATGACGATGGCCTGACATATAAAACGCAATGGCGAGTGCGGACCGTGTGTCCTGTGAAAGTTGACAGTGTTGCGGTCCCTGTTAGGTATAGGCATTTAGAAAGAAATACGTGTGGTTTAAAATGCCATTTAATTTTTTTTTAATTCTCGTTCTCGCGGTCACACCGCCGACGGCGACGTAACTGCGCGAACGAGTGCGTGCCACAGGAATTGGGCAAGCAAAGTGGGTACGAGCCACATATAAGGAACAAGCAAGCAAGCCGAGGTTTGGTTGCCAAGGAAGCCCATAACTTCCCATGATCCATTTCTTCAGGCTCTGAATAAAGTTGATTCCCTCTCTCTCTCTCGCTCTCCGTGTCTCCGGTTAACGTATGTTATAAAGCGTGGTGGGACAGTTAAATAACGACCGGGCGTCACACAATATGAATTACGTAACTAGTGGGTCGTTCAAAGCTTCCAACCCATTACAAAGGGTTCAGCCATAATTCTTCATCGTCATCACCGTCGCATCAACAAACGCACATAATGCCTTGCAGATGGTACCCTCGCTTCTCCGCAGAATGACGAATAATCTCGTGGTGGGTGCTTCCCAACTTCCCAAAAATTATGATTTGTGGCGTAGTGGGTACGTTGTTGATGCACTTGTATTAGTAGCCACAAGAGAGTTATAACAGGCTCTAAATATAATTGTATAAGTACATTTTCTGTGCGTCTGTTCTCGAATCCTGCAAAGTATTGCTCGTGTATTTCTACTTTTTTATTTTTTTGTTTTTTGTATTTAGAAATATTCTCCCCCTTATGAAATGCCCCTAAGGGGCCCTAAGGGTCATAAATTGATTATGATGATGATGATGATGATGATGATGATGATGATGATGATGATGATGATGATGATGCTATGTGCGCTTTCCGCGCAGGCCTGGCGTTTTTCTTGCGAGCGTGCGAGAAACACCCAGGTGTTCAGACGTCGGTCGTCGTGCAGAGCCTGGAGCACCTCTGGTCGCAATGTCGAGGGCACCACGAGAAGGCAATCGGCTAGAAGCGGCGAGAAGTTCTTCTTTAGGAGAACACCGTTGCGCAAGAAAAATAACGTTGGTCCCCACGTGAATACCTTTGGAACAACGGTGGTTCTGCCCTCGAGGTATTCCACAAGGCCCGTGAGTTCTGGGTCCGTCCGCTGTCGTTCGGCGAAGTCGTCGGCACTTGTGGTTCTCAAGAAGCAGTCATCCTCCTGGTCGTCCTGCGGCGGTGTGTCGACTGGGTCGTGAGATAGGAAGTCAGCGTCGGAGCGCTTTCTTCCGGACTGGTAAACGACGGTAATGTCCATTCCTTGAAGTCGTAGGCCCCACCGTGCGAGGCGACCTGAAGGGTCCTTTAACTTAGCTAGCCAACTCAAGGCGTGGTGGTCGCTAACAACTTCGAAGGGCCGGCCGTAGAGGTAGGGGCGAAACTTGGATGTAGCCCAGATGATGGCCAGGCACTCTTTTTCTGTCGTGGAATAGTTGATTTCGACATTTGATAGCGACCGGCTAGCATAACCCTGTCTAGCCCGTCAGTCTTCTGCACAAGGACGGCGCCGAGTCCTACGCTGCTTGCGTCGGTGTGGATTTCCGTATCGGCGTATTCGTCGAAATGCGCTAGTGTCGGAGGCATCTGAAGGTGTCGTTTCAATTTTTGAAATGCTTCTATTTGCGCCGTTTCCCACTTTAATGGCACGTCGGTCTTGGTGAGGTGCGTTATCCGCTCGGCTATCCGTGAAAATTCCTTGACGAAGCGTCTGTAGTACGCGCACAAGCCGAGAAAACGGCGTACGGCCTTCTTGTCGGTGGGTGGCGGGAAGGCAGCGATGGCAGCTGTTTTCCGCGGCTCCGGGCTAACGCCATCCTTGCTGATCACGTGACCCAAAAACAAGAGCTCCTCGTACGCGAAGCGGTACTTTTTAGGCATCAGGTTGAGTCCGGAGGTCTTGATTGCTTGAAGTATAGTTTCAAGGCGCCGAAGGTGTTCGTCGAAGTTTGAGGAAAACACAACGACGTCGTCCAAGTACACGAGGCACGTCTGCCACTTCAAGCCGGCCAGTACTGTATCCATAATCCGTTGAAAAGTCGCAGGTGCCGAGCAAAGACCAAAGGGCATGACCTTGAACTCGAACAGGCCGTCTGCTGTTATAACGGCAGTCTTTTCACGGTCTCTCTCGTCGAATTCTATTTGCCAGTAACCGGTCTTGAAGTCCATCGACGAAAAGTAATTTGCTTTGTGTAGTCGATCCAGAGCGTCGTCTATCCGGGAAAGGGACACATGTCCTTCTTCGTGACTTTGTTCAGGCGACAATATTCAACGCAAAAACGTAGAGTCCCATCCTTCTTCTTCACTAGCACCAGGGGGATGCCCACGGACTCTTCGACAGCTGGATGATGTCGTCGCATAGCATTTCCTCGGCCTGTTTCTTAACGGCCCCGCATTCTCGCGTCGAAACTCGGTACGGGCTCTCATGGACTGGTCCGGCACCTTGCTCTGTTAAGATGCGATGTTTCGCGACTGAGGTCTGTCGAATTGTTGACGACGACGAGAAGCAGTCCTTGAATTGCAGGAGCAGGGCTTTAAGCTGGTCTTGCTTGTGCTTCGGAGGCTCGGGTTCCCGTCGAAATCTCTTTGGAGACCTCCATCCTGCAAAGCAGGTTCGGTAGCATCGAAGAGGACGAAAGCATTGCTGGCGTCCATGAATTCGTCGATCTAGGCGACCGTCGTACCTATATTGAGGTGCCTATATTCGTGGCTGATGTTTGTCAGCACTACCTTTGCTTTGCCGTCGCGCAGCTCGGCTATGCCTCGTGCGACGCAAATCTGACGGTTCTGAAGAAGGTGCTGATCGCCCTCAACGAGGCCTTCCAGGTCTGCTGATTTCTGAGTGCCGACAGAAATGACGCTGGAGCGAGAGGGAATGGTGACCTGGCCTTCCAGCACATTCAAGGCGTGCTTCCCAGGCGGCGTGTACGGCGGTAGTGCTTTTTCTGTGGATAGTGTTATCGACTTGGATCTCAGATCGATGACTGCACCATGAAGGCTTGAGAAGTCCATACGAATGACATCTCTCGAGCAACAGTGCAGGACTACGAAGTTCGCGGGATAAATCCGGTTGTTAATGGTGAGTCGCACTGTGCAGATTCCCTCCGGCGTTACTAGACGACCTCAAGCTGTCGGGATTTCGGGGCCTTCCCAGGCTGTCCTAACTTTCTTCAGCTTCGTGGCGAACGATCTGATGGCACAATAGTCGGCTCTGGTGTCGACGAGCGCTGTGACGCTGTGGCCATCGATAAGAAGGTCGAGGTCGCTAGTTCGTCGTCTCGCGTTACAGTTAGGTCGTGGCGTCGGGTCACGGCTACGCCGGTTTGTTCCGCTGCTGCCCCGTTGCGTTGTCAGGTCTACATCTCTCCGCGAGGTTTTGTCGTCAGAGCTTTCTCTGGTTCACGTCGTGCCCTGAAGGTTTCGTCGTGGCGTCGTCGTCGGCAGCGGAGGATCTTCAGTATTTCGCCGTACAGCAACCGCACCTCCATCGATTACTGCCCTTAGTTTTCCGGATACGGGCTAGGTGACCGGCCCCGAGGTTGGCCAGTCTATGGTCGGCATTGGAGAGAGACGTAGCGGCCTGGCGATGGCGAAAGGAAAGGTTGTCGGGGTGTTCACTGCGCTCCTGCGAAGTAGTCGGCGATGTCGCGTGGTCGTTCACCCTGCTGTGGACGCGGCACGTCAATGGCGAACCCACGCAATCCCATCTGTCTGTACTGGAACCGGCGGTAGGTGTGGCCAGCTTCTCCGCAATGGTAGCAAAGTGGGCGGTGGGCGGGGGGCGTCAAACGTCGGTCTTCCTCGGCGTGTATCGCTGGCCGGCTGGCGGGCGGTATGACGTTGGTGGTGGCGGCGGTGGTGTCCGGCGGCGGGACTGCGGTGGTGCGGCGTCTCCACGTCGGCGGTGAGGGGGCGCGTTACGGCGGGCTGCAGCAGCGTAGCTCATAGCTTGTGGCTCAGGCTGCACTGATTCAGGTGCTCCCAGAAATAGCTGGATTTCCTGGCGTACGACGTGGCCGATCGGGTCCACTTGAGGCTGGAAGGAGGGCAACAATTTACGCAGCTCCTCCCGCACGATGGCTCTGATGGTGTCACGCAGGTCATCACATTGCAGCGCCTGAACCTCGCCGTAGGTCGTCGTAGGAATGTGGCGGTTCTACTGCCTCGTACGCATTTTCAGTGTCTTCTCGATCGCTGTCGCTTCCTTCAGGAATTCCTGGACGGTCTTGTGCGGGTTACACATCAGCCCCAAAGAGTTCTTGCTTGACTCCTCGCACGAGGAAGCGGACTTTCTTCTCCACGAGCATGTCGGGGTCAGCGTGGCGGAACAGTAGGCCATGTTTTCGTTCGGGTGTTGTGCCTGTGTCTCCAATAAGGCCGCGGCCCTTTCTTTTCGGACGACGCTTGTGAACGTCGCCAAACAAAAAATTGCCGCGAATGAGGTCCCAGGGACGGAGTGCGGACTCCCGATTCTCGTACCAGGTCCTCCCTGCGTCTTCCAGGTAAAAGTACACGTGGCGGAGGTTGTCGTCGTCAGAGTTCCACTTGTTAAATGAAGAGACCCTCTCAAACGTCTCCAGCCAGATCTCGGGGTCTTCACATGGTGAACCAGGGAATATCGGCGGCTCCCGTGGCGGCTGCCTCACTATCGCTGCAGGGGACACTGCGGCCGTCATTGTGCTTGTTGTCTTCGTCGCCGTGGCTCTTGGCTTGTCCGGTAGGGGTCCGTATGGAGGGGTAGTCCTTTCAGTCTGCGGCTGGCTCGACTTTCGCTGATGGTATCGGTGTCTTGTTCGCGACGTGGGCAGGGTTCACGGCTTGGCGGGGCCGTCCGGTACATGAACGAGCAGCACCTCCACCAGATGTCACGTGGCCGTGACGTCGACGAACACAACAGGCGTGTTCGAGGTGAAACTGTTTCTTTGGCCGAACTTGTGGCCGGCAAATGAAAACTCTACTACAGCAATACACGCTGTACACTCATAGCGGCGAACAGGGCGTCAGCCGTTGATAAACTGCTCATGGCTGGCACACGCCGTCTTTTATACATCACGCATCGAACTTTCCAGTCTTATCACTGGTGGTCGCGCAAGCTCTGGAATAATCTAGACTATTCGCGTCCTGCGCGCAATTTTAACAAAACGATCTACTACAATCGCGAAGCTTCTCGAACACTGCGGCGCGGCCAGCGTCGAGCGTTGATAACCGTCCCTGCTGGTCAAACCCGAATACATCAAAATAAAACAAGCGGGCGTAGCAATATGTATGACGTAAGTTACCTCGGAAGACGTATATGTAATGAGATGTACCATAGTTTCTCTCACAAAACGAACCCTGTATCCCAACGGCTGGTTCCTTGTGTAATGATTCCCAGTGTTGGCTAAATGTTGCCTAGCATTGTACAGTATTGGCGGATAAGTGGCAGGTGCCAGGGCAACGTTTGACAGCACATGCGAAACGTCATAAGTGACGTCATTAAACTTATTCTTTTACTTGGACCTAGAAACTTCGTCTTCATTGTTTTCTCGCGCTGTGGGGTTCCTTCACAACGCCTTGTTTTGGACAGCACCCGGTACACCACTATATCGGCATAGGTATGCGAAGTTTCTGCAGTTCATTCCATCCACAGTAATTCGGTGCACACAAATGTCCCTTTGTAGTCTTCGGAGGGTGGTAGGCTCTTCCATGCCTAATTTTGGATGAAGAAAGTGGATATTGCCTTCTTTCTAACCGCAGTCTGCAATAGTGCGGCGCAGTTGATTGAATATCCTCCACTCTCGACGCTTCTGGTTAAGAAGCCAAATCCCGTCTGGTATGCTCATGGCCGATAGCATGTTCTGCTTCTTTTCCTGCCAAAGGTGGCAAAACATTTAGTGAGCTGTCAACATTGTGCCGTCCTAATAAATGCGTAGCCGCTTCATATGTGAATAAAGAGGCAATATATTTAAACTGGGCGGGGCAGATTATAAAGCGCCATTCATTTAGACAAAAAACTGTCTAGCAGCCAGTAGGATCCCCTGAAATCAGCTGACCAATCTCAGCATCTGTCAGCCCTTACTTGTATATTTGGCTCTTATTTATTCTTTTTATTGTGTACAGTTATTAAGGACAAAAACGCGAAACAAGTCTTTTTTTAATGTAAGGACTGCTATGAGCGATCGCTCGAGAAAATCGTCGCATATCGCTACAAATATGCGCGGTAAACATAAGGCTGGCGTAGACATGTAGGCGATTGAGTCAAAATTACGTCAATATAACACGAACTCAAGACGCTGCAAACGAAAGTATCTGCATTACTTAGCCCTAAGTTTTCGCGTTTCAATTCGTAAGCAAGGTACATTTACAACCCCAAATTTCTCAACGTAAGATTCTGGTCATCACGCTTTATCACACCGAAGCAGCACGTTATCAGCGATAATCCAGGAACTCTTGTAAAGCGTCGATATCAGTCATCTTGCGTGATTCCAGTGGCTCTGGAATGTCCGGCGCTGTAAACGCAAAGGCATGATGTCACACGAACGTTTTTTTTTTTTTTTTCATGCGGCGCCGTCGAACCCACGAGGTCCTGAATCTGCTTAGTTTTATGATATCACAGGCATATAAGACGGCGAAATCAGCAGATTAAAGCGCTGACACTCGATAATGACCGTTACGAGTGACTCCTTTGAGCAGTTATCTGCCGTGGAGGCCCGTAGCCAGGGGGGGGGGGGGGGGCACCCCTCCACCCGCCTTGAAATTAGATGACACATGGTGTTTTATCGAAAGTAAATCATGAAAATAGGCGTTTTTCTCAAATAGTCAAGGCTTTCAGCATGTAGCCCCCCTCCCGAAAAAAATTCGTGGCTACGGGCCTGCTGCCGTGTTACAAACGCAAAACTACGTCACACACCTTCGCCGCGACACACATACGCCCACAAAAGCGTTCGCCTTAGCATACGTTAAAGGGACACTAAAGAGCAAAATGATTTTTCTCATTTTAATAAAGTACTATTTCACGATACGAAAAACCGCACGCTTGCTGCGAGAAGACGCTTAGTAAGAGAAAACGCGCAAAAACAATATGTGTGCCGACGCCTCCATGAAGTTCTGGTGATTTTCGATTTTCTCGATTTTCTCCTCCATTATAAACCAATGATAGCGAAATTAACGACATTAGAGTTCTCAGAGCACAATTTATCGATCTAAGCCGATTCACTGTTTTTCTTTGTGTCCCTTTTAGGTTGCTTCGAGAGTGACGACAGCACAAGCGCACACCCGTGACGTCACATTATTCAAACTACCGGAACGTATCACGCCTGTGACGAGTGTCACCCGGACGCTCCGCTGCTATATATTTCGGATGAAGTTATCTGGCCACGCCACTTGAAGTTATCATTCGACGAGGGTGAACCGTTTGGCTATCCTATCGAAATGAACGTACGCCTGCGCGCCAACGAACCGCTGAGCAGACTGGCCGAACAGCTCGTCGGCGGGCCACTGTCCGTAGGGGAGTTGGACCTCACAAACTGCATCGGCGTCGACGTCAACCAACTACTTCCCCTCATCGCCGAATGCGGGCTTCTCCAACGCTTGCGTTGCCCCTCCTGCGCCATACCGCCCAGCAATGTGATCAGGCTTGCGATGCAGCAGCTACCGTACCTTACGGAAGTCGAGTTCTCCTGCCTCGTTGACAGAAATGCCTTGCAGGCCGAGATCAAAAACATAGTCTCATCGAAGTACCCTCCAGGCGGCGGCGCTTTCACCCTGAGACGCATATACTGCGAAGTGGGCCAGCATCACAACTTTGTCCTACTGTTGGCTTTACTGCACCACTCCCCCAATGCGAACGATCTACACGTGCATTTAGTGTGCGGTGATTTCCAGAAGACTGTCGAGGCGTGCCGCGGCCTCCTTGCGACGCACAGACAGCTGGAGACGTTCACGTTCACCTCGGAACTGCCTTCGCCTATCCAGGACGAACCGGTTCCACCATTCGATTTCGCCACGCTCGCCGCCGTCTGCGCAAATATCAGCCACCTGAGGTCCGTAAGCTACTGGAGCTGTGCTCGACTACGGGACCTCGCGGATGACAGCGCTGCAAGACGGATTATGCTATTTCAGACGATCCTGGTCGCTGTTGAGGACGACCTCACGACGGAATGGATTCGTTTGGCCAGCGTGAAACACGATTGGAAGAACGTGCGCCAACTATGCCTCGTCCTGTTGCCGCCGCGCCCGTCCATCTTCTACCCAGCGGCAGGCGGCAACTACCGCGACTGTCTTCGTGCATTCAGCAATGCACTCGCGCACGTCGTCGAGATTAACATAAGCACGTTCCATTTCGAAATTGGTCTCGACGTTACCGCGCTTCTTCAAGAAGGCTCGCTGCAGTTCCTGCAGTCGCTCTCGGCGCCCCCTTGCGGCTTTCGTCCGTGTCAGCTCTGCGCCGTCTGGCGCTCCACTGCCCCGACTTCCAGGAACTGGACGTCCGCTTCGAGAGGAGGGGCCTTTTCCCGGTGCGATGGATGCGAGGGCAATAGCTCCCTTGTTACCGAGGAAGGTACCGAATTTCGCGACGGCGCCAGCCCCGTCTTTCGGAACGGGCTTGCGAGGTTGACCTTGAGCCAACTACACGACGCTGCGTGCCTGTGGTTCATCGAGTCTTGCAAGCCAATGGCCACACTGCGGTTGTCCTACTGCCCTTTGGAGATTCACTACGAGCTTCTGCGTCGCCCGCTCGCCGACAGCAGCGGCCCGAGCTGCCTCATCATTCAGCACCACGTTTTTAGGTTGGACGACACAGCTCTGCTGGTGAGTACTTTGCCCTTGCCCACACCATTTTCTTGCCGCGAACGCGAAATGTCTCACTGCTTCCCTATGTTCGACTCGTGTGGACGACACCAGAAGTATTACGAATCATGTTTCTCTACGTACTACGCGTTCTCACGTTGCTTACTATGGTTCTAGTTGAGTGCGCGTGTAGCGGTTAACACTGTCATGCTCTAATGGCACTACACTTTAAGCTTCGCTGTGCTATTTTCTGTCGCATATACCAGTGATTGTTTTGCGTCTTAGTGTAATGGCAACAGATTTCAAACCTTTAACCACTTACCGCTGCTGTTTCTGCTATTTTATGATCCTCTGCTTCCAGAAGTTACTACAGACCTGTATACGAACCTGTATACGGACAACTTCTATTCTTCCAAAATTCTCCTTACGCTGTTCCCTCTCCCGAAACACCGATGAGACCCTAGTTTCCACGTCCTTTCCATTGCAGGCCAACCTTAACCGCTTTGGCCAACTGCGGTACTTGTACCTTCTATTGGAAACGCCTCTGTCACCCAGCGCGGCATCGAATGCCGTGACCGCCGCCAGCCGGAGCCTACCGCAGCTGAAATGCCTGCACGCCCACTACCAGGACGTCGTCGATCCCAACCTTCTCGGCACTATCACGTGGCTGCGGGACCTGGAGGGGCAAAGGGTGATCGCGTGCTTCGAGGCGGTCCCTGCTTCCAAAGTTGTTCGACGGCTACCTTCATAGGACTCGCAAAGCCGCTCAACCGTGACATCCAGCCGATGCTGTAACTGAAGGCTACGACACTTTTACGAAGGACACGCAAAATTTTGCTGTAGAAAAGACGTTGCACCCTACCTTTCTTTAGTTGGTACATGTGCACTAATAAATAGATCAGACTGTGTGCTTATTGCTTCCTTCTCTCTGGTTGGCTTGGAGCATAGCGAAGCCAGAAACGAGGACACACGGACACAAGACTTTTTTTTTAATGTTTCGACGAAAATTTTTCAAGTTAGATGTCGCAAAATCTCACCCCTGACTACGCCCGGCAGGGCAGAGGCCTCTCTCCTGTTTCGTCGATCAACTTGGTACGGTGCTTGTTACGAGTACATTAACCCCGCACGCTTCTGAATCACAACTGCCCGTATAACTTTCTGCCTCCCCCTCCCGCGCAGTGCCGTCTCTTGGAATCCATTCTGTTAATCTTAATGGCAAGTGGTTATCTTCATTTCTCTCTGCATCCCATGCCCATCCCGTCTTCGTGATTTCGACTAAGGTGTCGGCAATGTTTATACGCACAGAAACCGCGCCCATAGCATATCGCATCTTTGTGTTGCATATTACGAAAACAATCTACTGGGTCACAGCACAAGACCAACATAATACATAGCTCGTGAAGGGACGCTTCAGGTAGGCTAAGGTAATCAACTTTATAACGAACATGACACTGTATTGTTTCCACGTTGTTCAGCGAAAATATCAAGAGCCCGTTTCTTTCATTGAACATACAGACTTCCGTTATTTTCTGCCAGTATGTACGGAGGACGTTTCGACAGAAGTGTAGTCCCGTTCGACGTTTCCCTCGTGAGCAATGCCCCGTGACGCGCAGGTGCAGTAGAGCGCGATCCAACCGCGGACGTGCGTCAAGTATTGAACACAGACGCAAGTATAGACATCAATATATAGACAGATGGTCACTTGTGCCTACGTGTGGGCGGCGTTGATTTAGTTCAGATCACTGCGTTCGCATATCAAAATGCACCTGCGAGTGCGGACCGTGTATCGTGTGAACGTTGAAAGAGCGTCTGGATCGTTTTTCTGCACAGCATTTACAAAAAGAAAACACGCATCTTCCAAGAGGATTTAAATTTGTAACATGCAGCTCTTCTTTAGGACCCCTAGCTGTCGTCATTGTTGGCGTGGTCACGCTAAAAAAGGCCACTCACCAAAGTGGAGAGGAGGGTGTCTAATGAGGGGGAGAGAGAAATAGGTGACTGAACGAGCTTACGTAAGGCCGACGATTCAATGAGTGGATACAGTAGAGTCACGTGATGAAGCTTACGTGAGGCGGACGATTGAAACAGTTGATTGAAAGGAGATCCGTTGCCCCTGAAATGGCAGGAGGTACACTGGAGGTGACAGCAAAAGATTTAGCAGAAAGAGAGGAGTTAGACTAACCCAGGCCGACCAGAGCCGTCGATTGGAACTACAGACCTTACTTAGCTTAAATAAAAACGAGAAAAAATTCAGAATTATCTGCGCACAACGAAAGAAAGAATTTCCTAGAATAGTGAATGGGCAGTTCTTCACTGTTCGACGGCAGTCCCTCGCCCTCAGTCTTTCTGCCATTTCAGGGGCAACAGCTCCCCTCTTACTTCACTCTTTGAATCTCCTGCTTTACGCAAGCTTCATCACGGAACAATCCCTTTCAAACAACAATTTCAATCGCCCTCCTTCCAAAAAGGGGCCCCGCAACACCCTTCCATGTAATCATCGAATGGCTTCATAAAAACAGCCTGTTGCCTCACGAGTCGACTGTCGCAAAAATGTTTAGAATCGCCAAGTACGAGCGGAGTTACAGGGATATGTCGCACCCTTCAAGCGCTTTCGCTCTCCTTTCTTACCAGCAGGCACGCTTAATGCTACGCAGAGGGGATGACAAGAGTGAAAGAAAATGCGCTCTTTCGTCAGCTCGCGTTGGGCACTTTCTTTTCTTTTTTTCTTCGAACGCGCGGCTTATTTTCAGTGTGATCGCCACCGCGGAAACGTGCCGGCATCCCGCGGCCGCCGCAGTAACTATGTAGCTCGCGGTACTGAAATCAGTCAATGGCCGGGACGTTGCGTTTGCGGCATCATTTGTCGAGAGAAGAAGGAACGATTTCTAGGTCAATTCGAAAATTAATTGAAAACACCAGGCCATGTGCTCTGCCGCGATGTTTGGCTCACGTGTTTTCAGGAGCCTCTACTACCGATGGGCAGCATTTTCTAACCATGCCAAAAAAGTGTTGCAAGGCCCCTTTAAGGTTCATCACGTGACCTTCCTTCCAATTCACTGTTTGGATTGCCCGCCTTACGCAAGCGTCATCATGTGACCACCTTTCCCTCAACGCCTCTCCACCCTTGTCACGTGCCCTTTTTAGCGACCACGCCAATGACGCCGACAGCACAGAGTCCGCATCAACGCCTTCACTGTAAAACTGTTCCGACTCTAAGGGTCCTATTAAATTTGCATAGCACGCAGGAAACCCGTATTAATGAATCATATGGGTTTGACTAGCTCCTGCTAGCAGATTAAACCAGGTTTGGTCTTTCCTCGGTTTTATTGAACACTGCGTAAGCTTTACCGCGAGTCGAAATAAAGCTCATGCAGATTAGCTCCCGCGCCAACGGAGGTGATGAAGTCATTAAGTTCTTTAGCATGCCCGTCAAGCTCACAGTGTAAGCGTCCATGTACTGCGCATATAATCCGACTAAGCCGTCACGGCAACTGACAAATAATTTGGTGACGCATCAACAGTGCGCCGTGCTGGGTAACAGCCTTATACATAAATGAAACATGAAACGTTTAAATGTCTCACGGGAATGGAGGCGGAGGGGTACCATTACTACGCAAGAAAAAAAAGAGTACCCGATGCTCATTCGGACAAGAGAGTGAGCTGACCAATCTCCATCTGTGTCAGCATTTAGTTGTACGGCTTCGTTTCAAATTGTGATTTTCACTCTGTGGGTTCCGGACCACCAACTACGATGGCAAGAATACAGTTGCCGCCCGCTCTTCCATGCCCAGAAGCTGCACGCTAGCTACGATAATCCACGAAATCTTCTCGAAGCGTCCGTAACATCGATGCCGCGTGATGCAGCGCATCTCGAACGTAGGCTGCTGTGAACGCCCACGAATGCTCTCGAAGGAACTTCATACCCTATGAAGCCTCGTCGTATGCACAAGGTCCGGTATTTATTTCTTTTTGTGAAAAAAAAACATAATGGTTACTATGCCGAAGTGGTCATCGACCGCTTCGAACAGTTACCTCCGCGGAGCTAAAACAGCACAACTCGGCCACACTTCTTCAGAAGAACAAACATACGCATAAATTTGCGCAGCGTTCCTAATTAGTATGAGCAAGGTATCTTCGCAGCGCCTCTTCCACGTCCCCCAAACCCGTTGGTCGAATCCAAAACACCAAATGCTTCACAATGGATGAAGAAATGAAGACGAAGCGATGATACGACGCCGATAATGGCCTGCCTTTGGTCTGCGCCTTTCCTGGAGCAAAGTTGGGCAGTCAAAGATTCTTGGAATTCAACATGGGGGGACTATGGCCGCCATTATCCTCAAATACATTCGTGGCCCTAACCCTGCTCTTTAAACAATGACGGATTGTGTCCGCCTGATTAACGATATGAGGTAGATTTAGCGCAATCTCACCCCCCGCCCCTCCCAGAGACAACTAAAGGATGCGCGCGCATATGAACATAGGCTTCCAAAGCAACGTCGGGCGGCACCACTGCTCTGATCGCAACTAGGGGCATCCACGGCCAGAACACTGCCGCCCCAGTTTCCGCGCACGCGCAGAGCTCTCAGATTGCATCTGTGGTGCGTCGCAATGTAACTATTGCTGACTAGCAGTGCTCTGGCCGAATGAGGAGCGCATGCGCGCACGTGTCCTTGCCGCCGCCGACGGCATATCCGCGACAAACTGCCTTCGCGGGCGGCGTCTGCCCCCATTAGCTCATTGCTCATCCGCGCAAGTACCGCGCCCAAACTTCAGTTTGGGTTCCCTATACGCCCTTTAAAGAGTTCGCCTTGCAATCTCGGCCCGTATTCTCAAACGATCGCGAAAGGCGATAGCATCGAGTTTGGCGACGTAGAATGTGATGCGTTCAACAACTAAAGAAACGCTTGTGACGTCATTGTTGCACTGGCCGTTGGTGTTACGAATGTCTCGCAACTCAGGAGTGAGTGCACCCGACTGCGACGTTTTCGAGCGTATGCTAGCTTCTACGCAGTGGCCCGGCTTGGCTGTGGCTACTTGAAATATAAGACTGTTGAAAGTGCTTTCAACGTTCTCTTGTGCATTGTTTAATGCACAGTATAATCTTTAAAGAATACAATTTGCGTGTAATGTATTTTCGTTGAGACTTTACTACGGCGTACTCGGAGAGTTCAGGTGTAGTGTGCCGCCGCAGCGACATCGTCTCAACATCTCAACATGTTAACGGCACGCGATAAACCACGCGAGCAACGCACCGTTCATCTTCCTGGAACGTTCAAACCACGAAATGCCACGCGCTGGCAAAGAGCAAGTAGTGAAAAGACCCCAAGGTAATGCTCGCTGAAAGCATCAGAGTGAAAAGTGCTGCGCACATCCACCGAGGATTAAGCGCTAGAAGCTACCGTCTGTGTCAGTGAAATGATAGACTTCACCACCAACCGAATGTGAAAGGTGTGTTCGTTTATTCCAGGCATGTCAGGAGCACCGTAGAGCACCGTCATGTCGACGGAAATAACAGATGGCGCCCGCACTTTCCCGGTTTTGCTCAATAGCCAATCAGAGCGCCCCAAAGGCGATACTTTTGCCATTGTCGCCTTTTGCGATCGTTTGAGAATACGGCCCCTGTTTAGTGTGCGTCAGCAGTGACGAGAGCACCACCGCTCCTCCGTGATGTCATATTCTTTATACCTTTCGTCTCGAGTCACGTCTATGACGAATGTCACCTGTCCAAGGGTCATGTGGGAGGCTTCAGTGATCTAACGAAGGCCACAATAAGCTATCGTTCAACAAGCACGAAGTGTTCGCCGGAGCACCGATATGAACGTACGCCTGCGCGCCAACGAACCGGCGAGCAAACTAGCCGAGCGGCTGAGGCGGGCTGGCGGACCATTGGCAGTGAGAGACTTGGACATCACAAATTGCTTCGACGTCAACGTCCAGCAACTAGTTCCCCTCATTACAGAATGCAAGCTACTCCAACACTTGCGGTGCGCCGCCTGCACCATACCGCCCAGCGACGTGTTGATGTTGGTGATGCAGCGGCTACCGCACCTCGTTGAAGTCGAGTTTTCATGCCTCATCGACAGAACGATCGTGCACGCCGAGATTAGTCGCCTAGCCGGAATAGCGTGCACTCTAGGCTGCAGTGCTCTGAAACTGCAACGCCTGTACGTCGAAATTGGACAAGAGCACAACTTCCGCCTACTCTCCACCTTCTTGCGTTGCTGCCCCAACGCGAGCTCCCTACACGTGCACCTAGTGTGCGGTGAATTCCATGAAGCCGTTCGGGAGTGCCACACCCTCCTTGAAGAGCACAGACAACTGGACACGTTCAGGTTCACCTCCGAGCTGCATTCGCCCTTTCAGTGCGATCCGCCCAGTGCTCTCCATTTCGCGTCTATGTCGCAGTCTGCGCCAACTTCACCTACCAGAGGTCCAAAAACTTGCGGAGCTGCGCACGACTACAGGACCTCGCGGAGGCCGGCGTCGAACCCCAGACTATACCATTTCAGACGGCCTTGGTCGCGGTCGAAGACCAATTCACGCCTGAATGGCTTCGCGCGGCCAGCATCACACACGACTGGAGGGACGTGCGACAACTATGCCTAGTACTATTTCTGCCACACCTGTCTACCACCTTCCCAGCGGCGGACGGCACGTACCGCGACTGTCTTCGCGAGTTCAGCACGCAGCTCAGGCAGCTCGTCGAGCTCAACGTAAGCTCGTTCCATTTCGGACCCGGTATCGACGTCACCGCATTCTTTGAGGGGGGCTGGATGCCGTTCCTGCAGTCGCTCTCGGCGGCCCTTGCGGTTTTCGCAGCGTCTTGACCCTGAAATGTCTGGCGACGTACTGTCCGACTTCAAGGAACTGGACGTTCGCTTTGAGAGTAGAGGCAGCTTTTGCCGGTGCGCTGGATGCGAGTCTGAAACCCTTTACGTTAGCGGATTTCACAGCTTCCCCAGTCCCGCCTTCCGGAACGGGCTTGCCAGGTTGACACTGAGCCGAGTGCACGACGCTGCGTGCCTGTCGTTCCTCGAGTGCTGCAGGCCAGTTGCTACACTGCGGTTGTCCTACTGCCCTTGGAGCTGGACTACGAGCGTATGTCTCGCGCGCTCGCCCACAGCAGTGATCCTATCTGCCTTATTTTACAGCACCATCTCCTACGGTTGGACGACACGGATCTGCTGGTGAGTGCCTTTGCGTTGTGCATACCCTTTCCTTGCCACAAACGGGAAATACCTCCTTGGTTCTTTACATTCGAAGCGTCTCGACGACAGTAACTGTGGCCAATTTTTAGATTCATCTGTCTCTATACCGTTCGGGCTCCTTGCTTAGGACGGTTAAAGAGGAGTGCCTGTGATGCCGCACTGTAGTACTCGCGTGTCATAATGCACCGCACTGTACGCTTACCGGGCTGTTTTCTCTGGTGCATATCACTGATTGTAATGGCCCTCGCCATCATCCTTAGCCTGTTTTAGCCTTCTGCAGGACGAAGTCCTCTACCAATGATCTCCCTTCACCCTATCCAGTGTCAGCTGGTTCTCATTTATCCCTGCCAACTTCTTAATTTCGTCCCTCGATCTAACTCTGTCTTCCTCCACTGCTGTGCTCATTTCTTGTTAACCGTTCCGTTGCTGTTAGTGTCGTCTGGTTGTCGGTGCTACGCGTTACGTGGCCACCACAGGTTCATTTCTTTCGCTTGACATCAACCTATTTTGTCCCATGCCACATTCTATCGTTCTGTCGTAGTCTTCCGATCCCTTGATGTTACTCGTATCGTTTCTAGTCCCATTTCATCATGCGTGGTTCTTAACTTTTTGCCTGGCTGCTTATCCCCGTGTTCCCCTTCAGTGCAATGCAAAAGCCATTTGTAAGCAGTGTAGTCTGCGTGTGTGTGGCTGTGTGTTATGCAATTTTTAAGCTATCACTGTTGTTTTTATTACATCAAAATTCTGTTTCTAGACTTTACTGCAGACCTGCAGATTCAGTCTATCGTGCTACCGACAGCTCCTGTTGCGTGTTAGTCGCCTTCGAGCTGTTTGAGCTTCCGTGTCACCAGTGCGGCCAAAAAATTTCCACATTGTTTCTATTACAGGAAAACCTGCACCGCTTCACCGACCTCCAGTACTTGTACTTCCTGTTGTACACGCGTCTGGACGAACGAGAGTTACCCAGTTCTATGACTTGCATCTTGCGGAGCCTACCACAGCTCAAGTGCTTGCACGTCCACTACGAATGCGACGACAGTCCCAGAGTCCTTAGGACAGCAACCTGGATGCGTGGACCTGGCGGGGAAATGAGTGACGAACTGGTACGCGGTGGTCCCTGCTTCCAAAGTTGTTCAACGGCTACCTTCATAGGACTCGCAAAGCCACTGAACCGCGACTTCCAGCCGATGCTGTAGTTGAAGGCTGGCAAACTTTTATGAATGACAAGCACAATTTGCTGAAGATAAGAAGTTGCGCCTTACCTTGCTTTAGTTGGTACATGTGCACTAATAAACACAGTACACTGTGTGCTAATTGTTTCTTCGTCATGGGATGGCTTGGTTCGTAGCGAAGCATGAAACAGACATGGCAAGAATGTACAAGCGCACACGACAATTTTACCACTTCCAACGACAAATTCTTAATTTTGGTGTCGGTAAAACTTCATCATCGGCCTCACTACGCCCACTGCAGGCGCATCTCATCTCCAATGTTTCGTCAGTCAACCCTGGCCGGTGCTTGCTGCGGCGATGTTATCCCTTGAAACTTCGTAATCGCATCTGCCCATCTAACTTTCAGGCTTCTCCTCGCGCGCTTGGCTTTCTTTAGAACGCTGTCTTTTTTTTTTCTTAACAGCGGTCACTTTGCCTTTGCTCTACATGCCCTGCCCTTCTTTATTTCGACTAAGATGTCGATCAAACTCACGCGCATAGAAACAACGCGGCTAGCAATGTCTCGGCTTTGTGCCACTTTGAAAACTGCTTCAATGCAGCAATCTTCGACCTACTTAGTCACCATCCAACACATAAACAGGGATAATAATTGTAGGTGAAGTCCCCTTACAAGACACGCTTAGATAATCTACTTCTTTAGCGAACAATGACATTGGTTTGCTCACACGTTGTTCAGCGCCAGATATGATGCGACCGGTTCCTATTGCTGATTTTCCCCTAATATTGAGCCAAAATATTGTCACGGGGTCGTGACGTCGACGAAGGCAGCAGTCGGCGTGTCTGGGATGAAACTCTTTGTTTGGCCGAACTTGTTGCCGGGAAACGGAAAGTCAAACAACAGCAATATACACCGTGCACTGATAGCGGCGAACAGAGCGTCGGCCGTCGATAAAACTGATGATGGCTGGGACGCACCATCTTTTATACATCATACATCGAACTTTCTAGCCTTATCCCTGGTGGTTGCGCAAGCTCTGGAATAATCTTGACCATTGGCGTCATGTGCGCAATCTTGAAAAAATGGTCTACTACAATCTGGAATGTTCCCAGACATTCTGGCGCGGCCTGCGCAAGACAGAGTTCATACGCGCAACGGACCAGTTACACAAACATAGCAAATGAAGCGCGCGTTGCAATATGCTTCGTACATATTGGGAGAAATGCAGTATCATTTTACGTTTTGTTCGTAAACAATGTCCCATGGTGCGCAGGTGCAGTAGACAAAGGTTCAACCGTGGACGTGCGTCGTCAAGTATTCAGCACACACACAAATACACACCTGAAGTACAGAAAAAGAAGGTCATTTGTGTCTGTGAGCTCGCGGTGTCGATTTATTTTGACCGCTGTACGTATCTTCCTAAGGGACAACAGGAGAGACGTGGGTCAGGGAACAGACGGTCGTTACCTACTTCTTCGTCGAAACCAAGAAGAAGAAATGGGCAGCCATGTGGCGCGAAAGCAAGATAACCGCTGTTCAATAACAATGACTGAATGGATTCTAAGCGATGGCAAGGCCGTGAGGGTGAAGCAACATGTTAGATGGGTAGATGAGATTAAGAAGTTTGCGGCGACAACGCGTGAGTGCAGGAGGCGCAGGACCGGGTTGACTGGCGAAACCACGGAGAGGCCTGAGCCCTGCATTGGATGACGATGGCCTGACATATAAACGCAATGGCGAGTGCGGACCGTGTGTCCTGTGAAAGTTGACAGTGTTGCGGTCCCTGTTAGGTATAGCATTTAGAAAGAAATACGTGTGGTTTAAAATGCCATTTAATTTTTTTTAATTCTCGTTCTCGCGGTCACGCCGCCGACGGCGACGTAACTGCGCGAACGAGTGCGTGCCACAGGAATTGGGCAAGCAAAGTGGGTACGAGCCACATAAACAAGCAAGCAAGCCGAGGTTTGGTTGCCAAGGAAGCCCATAACTTCCCATGATCCATTTCTTCAGGCTCTCAATAAAGTTGATTCCTCTCTCTCTCTCGCTCTCCGTGTCTCCGGTTAACGTATGTTATAAAGCGTGGTGGGACAGTTAAATACGACCGGGCGTCACGCAATATGAATTACGTAACTAGTGGGTCGTTTTAAAGCTTCCAACCCATTACAAAGGGTTCAGCCATAATTCTTCATCGTCATCAACCGTCCGCATCAACAAAACGCACATAATGCCTCGCAGATGTACCTCGCTTCTCCGCAGAATGACGAATAATGTCGTGGTGGGTGCTTCCCAACTTCCCAAAAATTATGATTTGTGGCGTAGTGGGTACGTTGTTGATGCACTTGTATTAGTAGCCACAAGAGAGTTATAACAGGCTCTAAATATACTTGTATAAGTACATTTTCTGTGCGTCTGTTCTCGAATCCTGCAAAAGTATTGCTCGTGTATTTCTACTACTTTTTATTTCTTTGTTTTTTGTATTTAGAGAATATTCTCGCCCCTTATGAAATGCCCTAAGGGCCCTTAAGGGTCAAAACACTGATTATGATGATGATGATGATGATGATGATAGAAATGCCGCTCTTCCAGCTTTCGCTGTGACTGGCTGCGCGTTCCCAGGCCTGGCGTTTTTCTTGCGAGCGTGCGAGAAACACCCAGGTGTTCAGACGGTCGGGTCGTCGTGCAGAGCCTGGAGTACCTCTGGTCGCAATGTCGAGGGCACCACGAGAAGGCAATCGGCTAGAAGCGGCGAGAAGTTCTTCTTTAGGAGAACACCGTTGCGCAAGAAAAATAACGTTGGTCCCCACGTGAATACCTTTGGAACAACGGTGGTTCTGCCCTCGAGGTATTCCACAAGGCCCGTGAGTTCTGGGTCCGTCCGCTGTCGTCGGCGAAGTCGTCGGCACTTGTGGTTTCAAGAGCAGTCATCCTCCTGGTCGTCCTGCGGCGGGGGTCGACTGGGTCGCGAGATAGGAAGTCAGCGTCGGAGCGCTTTCTTCCGGACTTGTAAACGACGGTAATGTCCAATCCTTGAAGTCGTAGGCCCCACCGTGCGAGGCGACCTGAAGGGTCCTTTAACTTAGCTAGCCAACTCAGGCGTGGTGGTCGCTAACAACTTCGAAGGGCCGGCCGAGAAGTAGGGGCGAAACTTGGATGTAGCCCAGATGATGGCCAGGCACTCTTTTTCTGTCGTGGAATAGTTGATTTCGACAGTTTGATAGCGACCGGCTAGCATAACCCTGTCTAGCCCGTCCAGTCTTCTGCACAAGGACGGCGCCGAGTCCTACGCTGCGTGCGTCGGTGTGGATTTCCGTATCGGCGTATTCGTCGAAATGCGCTAGTGTCGGAGGCATCTGAAGGTGTCGTTTCAATTTTTGAAATGCTTCTATTTGCGCCGTTACCCACTTTAATGGCACGTCGGGTCTTGGTGAGGTGCGTTATCCCCTCGGCTATCCGTGAAAATTCCTTGACGAAGCGTCTGTAGTACGCGCACAAGCCGAGAAAACGGGCGTACGGCCTTCTTGGTCGGTGGTGGCGGGAAGGCAGCGATGTCAGCTGTTTTCCGCGGCTCCGGGCTAACGCCATCCTTGCTGATCACGTGACCCAAAAACAAGAGCTCCTCGTACGCGAAGCGGTACTTTTTAGACATCAGGTTGAGTCCGGAGGTCTTGATTGCTTGAAGTATAGTTTCAAGGCGCCGAAGGTGTTCGTCGAAGTTTGAGGAAAACACAACGACGTCGTCCAGTACACGAGGCACGTCTGCCACTTCAAAGCCGGCCAGTACTGTATCCATAATCCGTTGAAAAGTCGCAGGTGCCGAGCAAAGACCAAAGGGCATGACCTTGAACTCGAACAGGCCGTCCTGCTGTTATAACGGCAGTCTTTTCAACGGTCTCTCTCGTCGAATTCTATTTGCCAGTAGCCGGTCTTGAAGTCCATCGACGAAAAGTAATTTGCTTTGTGTAGTCGATCCAGAGCGTCGTCTGTCCGGGGAAAGGGACACATGTCCTTCTTCGTGACTTTGTTCAGGCGACAATATTCCACGCAAAAAACGTAGAGTCCCATCCTTCTTCTTCACTAGCACCAGGGGATGCCCACGGACTCTTCGACAGCTGGATGATGTCGTCGCATAGCATTTCCTCGGCCTGTTTCTTAACGGCCCCGCGTTCTCGCGTCGACAACTCGGTACGGGCTCTCATGGACTGGGTCGGGCACCTTGCTCTGTTAAGATGCGATGTTTCGCGACTGAGGTCTGTCGAATTGTTGACGACGACGAGAAGCAGTCCTTGACTTGCCAGGAGCAGGCTTTAAGCTGGTCTTGCTTGTGCTTCGGAGGCTCGGTTCCCGTCGAAATCTCTTTGGAGACCTCCATCCTGCAAAGCAGGTTCGGTAGCATCGAAGAGGACGAAAGCATTGCTGGCGTCCATGAATTCGTCGATCTATGCGACCGTCGTACCTATATTGAGGTGCCTATAGTCGTGGCTGATGTTTGTCAGCACTACCTTTGCTTTGCCGTCGCGCAGCTCGGCTATGCCTCGGACGACGCAAATCTGACGGTTCTGAAGAAGGTGCTGATCGCCCTCAACGAGGCCTTCCAGGTCTGCTGATTTCTGAGTGCCGACAGAAATGATGACGCTGGAGCGAGAGGGAATGGTGACCTGGCCTTCCAGCACATTCAAGGCGTGCTTCCCAGGCGGCGTGTACGGCGGTAGTGCGTTTTCTGTGGATAGGTTATCGACTTGGATCTCAGATCGATGACCTGCACCATGAAGGCTTGAGAAGTCCATACGAAGAATGAACTCTCTCGAGCAACAGTGCAGGACTACGAAGGTTCGCGGGATAAATCCGGTTGTTAATGGTGAGTCGCACTGTGCAGATTCCCTCCGGCGTTACTAGATGACCTCAAGCTGTCGGGATTTCGGGGCCTTCCCAGGCTGTCCTAACTTCTTCAGCTTCGTGGCGAACGATCCGCTGATGGCACAATAGTCGGCTCTGGTGTCGACGAGCGCTGAGACGCTGTGGCCATCGATAAGAAGGTCGAGGTCGCTAGGTCGTCGTCTCGCGTTACAGTTAGGTCGTGGCGTCGGGTCACGGCTACGCCGGTTTGTTCCGCTGCTGCCCCGTTGCGTTGTCAGGTCTACATCTCTCCCGCGAGGTTTTGTCGTCAGAGCTTTCTCTGGTTCACGTCGTGCCCTGAAGGTTTCGTCGTGGCGTCGTCGTCGGCAGCGGAGGATCTTCAGTATTTCGCCGTACAGCAACCGCACCTCCATCGATTACTGCCTTAGTTTTCCGGATACGGGCTAGGTGACCGGCCCCGAGTTGGGCCAGTCTATGGTCGGCATTGGAGAGAGACGTAGCGGCCTGGCGATGGCGAAAGGAAGGGTTGTCGGGGTGTTCACTGCGCTCCTGCGAAAGTAGTCGGCGATGTCGCGTGGTCGTTCACCCTGCTTGTGGACGCGGCACGTCAATGGCGAACCCACGCAATCCCATCTGTCTGTACTGGACCGGCGGTAGGTGTGGCCAGCTTCTCCGCAATGGTAGCAAAAGTGGGCGGTGGGCGGGGGGCGTCAAAACGTCGGTCTTCCTCGGCGTGTATCGCTGGCCGGCTAGCGGGCGGTATGACGTTGGTGGTGGCGGCGGTGGTGTCCGGCGGCGGGACTGCGGCGGTGCGGCGTCTCCACGTCGGCGGTGAGGGGGCGCGTTACGGCGGGCTGCAGCAGCGTAGCTCATAGCTTGTGGCTCAGGCTGCACTGATTTAGGTGCTCCCAGAAATAGCTGGATTTCCTGGCGTACGACGTGGCCGATCGGGTCCACTTGAGGCTGGAAGGAGGGCAACAATTTACGCAGCTCCTCCCGCACGATGGCTCTGATGGTGTCACGCAGGTCATCAGATTGCAGCGCCTGACCTCGCCGTAGGTCGTCGTAGGAATGTGGCGGTTCTACTGCCTCGTACGCATTTCAGTGTCTTCTCGAGCGCTGTCGCTTCCTTCAGGAATTCCTGGACGGTCTTGTGCGGGTTACACATCAGCCCAGCAAAGAGTTCTTGCTTGACTCCTCGCACGAGGAAGCGGACTTTTCTTCTCCACGAGCATGTCGGGTCAGCGTGGCGGAACAGTAGGCCATGTTTTCGTTCGGGTGTTGCGCCTGTGTCTCCAATAAGGCCGCGGCCCTTTCTTTTCGGGACGACGCTTGTGAACCTCGCCAAACAAAAAATTGCCGCGAATGAGGTCCCAGGTACGGAGTGCGGACTCCCGATTCTCGTACCAGGTCCTCCCTGCGTCTTCCAGGTAAAGTACACGTGGCGGAGGTTGTCGTCGTCAGAGTTCCACTTGTTAAATGAAGAGACCCTCTCAAACGTCTCCAGCCAGATCTCGGGGTCTTCACATGGTGAACCAGGGAATATCGGCGGCTCCCGTGGCGGCTGCCTCACTATCGCTGCAGGGGACACTGCGGCCATCATTGTGCTTGTTGTCTTCGTCGCCGTGGCTCTTGGCTTGTCCGGTAGGGGTCCGTATGGAGGGGTAGTCCTTTCAGTCTGCGGCTGGCTCGGCTTTCGCTGATGGTATCGGTGTCTTGTTCGCGACGTGGGCAGGGTTCACGGCTTGACGGGGCCGACCGGCACATGAACGAGCAGCACCTCCACCAGATGTCACGTGGTCGTGACGTCGACGAACACAACAGCCGGCGTGTTCGAGGTGAAACTGTTTCTTTGGCCGAACTTGTGGCCGGCAAATGAAAACTCTAACTACAGCAATACACGCTGTACACTCATAGCGGCGAACAGGGCGTCAGCCGTTGATAAACTGCTCATGGCTGGCACACGCCATCTTTTATACATCACGCATCGAACTTTCCAGTCTTATCACTGGTGGTCGCGCAAGCTCTGGAATAATCTAGACTATTCGCGTCCTGCGCGCAATTTTAACAAAACGATCTACTACAATCGCGAAGCTTCTCGAACACTGCGGCGCGGCCAGCGTCGAGCGTTGATAACCGTCCCTGCTGGTCAAACCCGAATACATCAAAATAAAACAAGCGGGCGTAGCAATATGTATGACGTAAGTTACCTCGGAAGACGTATATGTAATGAGATGTACCATAGTTTCTCTCACAAAACGAACCCTGTATCCCAGCGGCTGGTTGGTCTTGTGTAATGATTCCCAGTGTTGGCTAAATTTTGCCTAGCATTGTACAGTGTTGGCGGATAAGTGGCAGGTACAGGGCAACGTTTGACAGCACATGGGAAACGTCATAAGTGACGTCATTAAACTTATTCTTTTACTTGGACCTTGAAGTTTCGTTTTCATTGCTTTTCTCGCGCTGAGGGCTTCCTTCCCAACGCCTTGTTTTTGGACAGCACCCGGTACACCACTATATCGGCATAGGTATGCGAAGTTTCTGCAGTTCATTCCATCCACAGTAATTCGGTGCACACAAATGTCCCTTTGTAGTCTTCGGAGGGTGGTAGGCTCTTCCATGCCTAATTTTGGATGAAGAAAGTGGATATTGCCTTCTTTCTAACCAGCAGTGCTGCAATAGTGCGGCGCAGTTGATTAGAATATCCTCCACTCCCGACGCTTTCTGCAGTCCTTAAGGAAGCCAAATCCCGTCTGGTATGCTCACGGCCGATAGCATGTTCTGCTTCTTTTCCTGCCAAAGGTGGCAAAACATTTAGTGAGCTGTCAACATTGTGCCGTCCTAATAAATGCGTAGCCGCTTCATATGTGAATAAAGAGGCAAATATATTTAAACTGGGCGGGGCAGATTATAAAGCGCCATTCATTTAGACAAAACAACTGTCTAGCAGCCAGTAGGATCCCCTGAAATCAGCTGACCAATCTCAGCATCTGTCAGCCCTTACTTGTATATTTGGCTCTTATTTATTCTTTTTATTATGTGCAGTTATTAAGGACAAAAACGCGAAACAAGTCTTTTTTTAATGTAAGGAATGCTATGAGCGATCGCTCGAGAAAATCGTCGCATATCGCTACAAATATGCCCGGTAAACATAAGGCTGGCGTAGACATGTAGGCGATTGAGTCAAAATTACGTCAATATAACACGAACTCAAGACGCTGCAAACGAAAGTATCTGCATTACTTAGCCCTAAGTTTTCGCGTTTCAATTCGTAAGCAAGCTACATTTACAACCCCAAATTTCTCAACGTAAGATTCTGGTCATCACGCTTTATCACACCGCGAAGCAGCACGTTATCAGCGATAATCCAGGAACTCTTGTAAAGCGTCGATATCAGTCATCTTGCGTGATTCCAGTGGCTCTGGAATGTCCGGCGCTGTAAACGCAAAGGCATGATGTCACACGAACGTTTTTTTTTTTTTTTTTTTTTCATGCGGCGCCGTCGAACCCACGAGGTCCTGAATCTGCTTAGTTTTATGATATCACAGGCATATAAGACGGCGAAATCAGCAGATTAAAGCGCTGACACTCGATAATGACCGTTACGAGTGACTCCTTTGAGTAGTTGTATCTGCCGTGCAGGCCCGCAGCCAGGGGGGGGGGGGGCACCCCTCCACCCGCCTTGAAATGAGATGACACATGGTGTTTTATCGAAAGTAAATCATGAAAATAGGCGTTTTTCTCAAATAGTCAAGGCTTTCAGCATGTAGCCCCCCTCCCGAAAAAAATTCGTGGCTACGGGCCTGCTGCCGTGTTACAAACGCAAAACTACGTCACACACCTTCGCCGCGACACACATACGCCCACAAAAGCGTTCGCCTTAGCATACGTTAAAGGGACACTAAAGAGCAAAATTATTTTTCTCATTTTAATAAAGTACTATTTCACGATACGAAAAACCGCACGCTTGCTGCGAGAAGACGCTTAGTAAGAGAAAACGAGCAAAAACAATATGTGTGGCGACGCCTCCATGAAGTTCTGGTGATTTTCGATTTTCTCGATTTTCTCCTCCATTATAAACCAATGATAGCAAAATTAAGGACATTAGAGTTCTCAGAGCACAATTTATCGATCTAAGCCGATTCACTGTTTTTCTTTGTGTCCCTTTTAGGTTGCTTCGAGAGTGACGACAGCACAAGCGCACACCCGTGACGTCACATTATTCAAATTACCGGAACATATCACGCCTGTGACGAGTGTCACCCGGACGCTCCGCTGCTGTATATTTCGGATGAAGTTATCTGACCACGCCACTTGAAGTTATCATTTGACGAGGGTGAACCGTTTTCTATCCTATCGAAATGAACGTACGCCTGCGCGCCAACGAACCGCTGAGCAGACTGGCCGAACAGCTCACAGACGTCGGCGGGCCACTGTCCGTAGGGGAGTTGGACCTCACAAACTGCATCGGCGTCGACGTCAACCAACTGCTTCCCCTCGTCGCCGAATGCGGGCTTCTCCAACGCTTGCGTTGCCCCTCCTGCGCCATACCGCCCAGCAATGTGATCAGGCTTGCGATGCAGCAGCTACCGTACCTTACGGAAGTCGAGTTCTCCTGCCTCGTTGACAGAAATGCCTTGCAGGCCGAGATCAAAAACATAGTCTCATCGAAGTACTCTCCAGGCGGCGGCGCTTTCACCCTGAGACGCATATACTGCGAAGTGGGCCAGCATCACAACTTTGTCCTACTGTTGGCTTTACTGCACCACTCCCCCAATGCGAACGATCTACACGTGCATTTAGTGTGCGGTGATTTCCAGAAGCCTGTCGAGGCGTGCCGCGGCCTCCTTGCGACGCACAGACAGCTGGAGACGTTCACGTTCACCTCGGAACTGCCTTCGCCTATCCAGGACGAACCGGTTCCACCATTCGATTTCGCCACGCTCGCCGCCGTCTGCGCAAATATCAGCCACCTGAGGTCCATAAACTTTTGGAACTGCACTCGACTACGAGACCTCGCGGATGACAGCGCTGCAAGACGGATTATGCTATTTCAGACGATCCTGGTCGCTGTTGAGGACGACCTCACGACGGAATGGATTCGTTTGGCCAGCGTGAAACACGATTGGAAGAACGTGCGCCAACTATGCCTCGTCCTGTTGCCGCCGCGCCCGTCCATCTTCTACCCAGCGGCAGGCGGCAACTACCGCGACTGTCTTCGTGCATTCAGCAATGCACTCGCGCACGTCGTCGAGATTAACATAAGCACGTTCCATTTCGAAATTGGTCTCGACGTTACCGCGCTTCTTCAAGAAGGCTCGCTGCAGTTCCTGCAGTCGCTCTCGGCGCCCCCTTGCGGCTTTCGTCGCGTGTCAGCTCTGCGCCGTCTGGCGCTCCACTGCTCCGACTTCCAGGAACTGGACGTCCGCTTCGAGAGGAGGGGCCGCTTTTCCCGGTGCGATGGATGCGAGGGCAATAGCTCCCTTGTTACCGAGGAAGGCACCGAATTTCGCGACGGCGCCAGCCCCGTCTTTCGGAACGGGCTTGCGAGGTTGACCTTGAGCCAACTACACGACGCTGCGTGCCTGTGGTTCATCGAGTCTTGCAAGCCAATGGCCACACTGCGGTTGTCCTACTGCCCTTTGGAGATTCACTACGAGCTTCTACGTCGCCCGCTCGCCGACAGCAGCGGCCCGAGCTGCCTCATCATTCAGCACCACGTTTTTAGGTTGGACGACACAGCTCTGCTGGTGAGTACTTTTGCCCTTGCCCACACCATTTTCTTGCCGCGAACGCGAAATGTCTCACTGCTTCCCTATGTTCGACTCGTGTGGACGACACCAGAAGTATTACGAATCATGTTTCTCTACGTACTATACGCGTTCTCACGTTGCTTACTATGGTTCTAGTTGCGTGCGCGTGTAGCGGTTAACATTGTCATGCTCTAATGGCACTACACTTTAAGCTTCGCTGTGCTATTTTCTGTCGCATATACCAGTGATTGTTTTGCGTCTTAGTGTAATGGCAACAGATTTCAAACCTTTAACCACTTACCGCTGCTGTTTCTGCTATTTTATGATCCTCTGCTTCCAGAAGTTACTACAGACCTGTATACCGAACCTGTATACGGACAACTTCTATTCTCTCCAAAATTCTCCTTACGCTGTTCCCTCTCCCGAAACACCGATGAGACCCTAGTTTCCACGTCCTTTCCATTGCAGGCCAACCTTAACCGCTTTGGCCAACTGCGGCACTTGTACCTTCTATTGGAAACGCCTCTGTCACCCAGCGCGGCATCGAATGCCGTGACCGCCGCCAGCCGGAGCCTACCGCACCTGAAGTGCCTGCACGCCCACTACCAGGACGTCGTCGATCCCAACCTTCTCGGCACTATCACGTGGCTGCGGGGACCTGGAGGGGCAAAGGGTGATCGCGTGCTTCGAGGCGGTCCCTGCTTCCAAAGTTGTTCGACGGCTACCTTCATAGGACTCGCAAAGCCGCTCAACCATGACATCCAGCCGATGCTGTAACTGAAGGCTACGACACTTTTACGAAGGACACGCAAACTTTTGCTGTAGAAAAGACGTTGCACCCTACCTTTCTTTAGTTGGTACATGTGCACTAATAAATAGATCAGACTGTGTGCTTATTGCTTCCTTCTCTCTGGTTGGCTTGGAGCATAGCGAAGCCAGAAACGAGGACACACTCGGACACAAGATTTTTTTTTAATGTTTCGACGAAAATTTTTCAAGTTAGGTGTCGCAAAAACTTCACCATCGGCCTGACTACCCCCCGGCAGGGCAGAGGCCTCTCTCCTGTTTCGTCGATCAACTTGGTACGGTGCTTGTTACGAGTACATTAACCCCGCACGCTTCTGAATCACAACTGCCCGTATAACTTTCTGCCTCCCCCTCCCGCGCAGTGCCGTCTCTTGGAATCCATTCTGTTAATCTTAATGGCAAGTGGTTATCTTCATTTCTCTCTGCATCCCATGCCCATCCCGTCTTCGTGATTTCGACTAAGGTGTCGGCAATGTTTATACGCACAGAAACCGAGCCCATAGCATATCGCATCTTTGTGTTGCATATTACGAAAACAATCTACTGGGTCACCAGCACAAGACCAACATAATACATAGCTCGTGAAGGGACGCTTCAGGTAGGCTAAGGTAATCAACTTTATAACGAACAATGACACTGTATTGTTTCCACGTTGTTCAGCGAAAAATATCAAGAGCCCGCTTTCTTTCATTGAACATACAGACTTCCGTTATTTTTCTGCCAGTATGTACGGAGGACGTTTCGACAGAAGTGTAGTCCCGTTCGACGTTTCCCTCGTGAGCAATGCCCCGTGACGCGCAGGTGCAGTAGAGCGCGATCCAACCGCGGACGTGCGTCAAGTATTGAACACAGACGCAAGTATAGACATCAATTATAAAGACAAATGGTCACTTGTGCCTACGTGTGGGCGGCGTTGATTTAGTTCAGATCACTGCGTTCGCATATCAAAATGCACCTGCGAGTGCGGACCGTGTATCGTGTGAACGTTGAAAGAGCGTCTGGATCGTTTTTCTGCACAGGCATTTACAAAAAGAAAACGCGCATCTTCCAAGAGGATTTGAAATTTGTGACAATGCAGCTCTTCTTTAGGACCCCTAGCTGTCGTCATTGGCGTGGTCACGCTAAAAAAGGCCACATCACCAAAGTGGAGAGGAGGGTGTCTAATGAGGGGAGGAGAGAGAAATAGGTGACGTGAACGAGCTTACGTAAGGCCGACGATTCAATGAGTGGATACAGTAGGAGTCACGTGATGAAGCTTACGTGAGGCGGACGATTGAAACAGTTGATTGAAAGGAGATCCGTTGCCCCTGAAATGGCAGGAGGTACACTGGAGGTGACAGCAAAAGATTTAGCAGAAAGAGAGAGGAGTTTAGACTAACCCAGGCCGACCGGAGCCGTCGATTGGAACTACAGACCTTACTTAGCTTAAATAAAGAAACGAGAAAAAAATTACTCAGAATTATCTGCGCACAACGAAAGAAGAGAATTTCCTAGAAGAGTGAATGGGCAGTTCTTCACTGTTCGACGGCAGTCCCTCGCCCTCAGTCTTTCTGCCATTTCAGGGGCAACAGATCCCCTCTTACTTCACTCTTTGAATCTCCCGCTTTACGCAAGCTTCATCAGGGAACCAATCCCTTTCAAACAAATTTCAATCGCCCTCCTTCCAAAAAGGGGCCCGCAACACCCTTCCATGTAATCATCGAATGGCTTCATAAAAGAGCCTGTTGCCTCACGAGTCGACTGCCGCAAAAATGTTTAGAATCGCCAAGTACGAGCGGAGTTACAGGGATATGTCGCACCCTTCAAGCGCTTTCGCTCTCCTTTCTTACCAGCAGGCACGCTTAATGCTACGCAGAGGGGATGACAAGAGTGAAAGAAAATGCGCTCTTTCGTCAGCTCGCGTTGGGCACTTTCTTTTCTTTTTTTCTTCGAACGCGCGGCTTATTTTCAGTGTGATCGCCACCGCGGAAACGTGCCGGCATCCCGCGGCCGCCGCAGTAACTATGTAGCTCGCGGTACTGAAATCAGTCAATGGCCGGGACGTTGCGTTTGCGGCATCATTTGTCGAGAGAAGAAGGAACGATTTCTAGGTCAATTCGAAAATTAATTGAAAACACCAGGCCACGTGCTGTGCCGCGATGTTTGGCTCACGTGTTTTCAGGAGCCTCAACTACCGATGGGCAGCATTTTCTAACCATGCCAAAAAAGTGTTGCAAGGCCCCTTTAAGGTTCATCACGTGACCTTCCTTCCAGTTCACTGTTTGGATTGCCCGCCTTACGCAAGCGTCATCATGTGACCACCTTTCCCTCAACGCCTCTCCACCCTTGTCACGTGCCCTTTTTAGCGCGACCACGCCAATGACGCCGAGAGCACAGAGTCCGCATCAACGCCTTTCACTGTAAAACTGTTCCGACTCTAAGGGTCCTATTAAATTTGGCATGGCACGCAGGAAACCCGTATTAATGAATCATATGGGTTTGACTAGCTCCTGCTAGCAGATTAAACCAGGTTTGGTCTTTCCTCGGTTTTATTGAACACTGCGTAAGCTTTACCGCGAGTCGAAATAAAGCTCATGCAGATTAGCTCCCGCGCCAACGGAGGTGATGAAGTCATTAAGTTCTTTAGCATGCCCGTCAAGCTCACAGTGTAAGCGTCCATGTACTGCGCATATAATCCGACTAAGCCGTCACGGCAACTGACAAATAATTTGGTGACGTATCAACAGTGCGCCGTGCTGGGTAACAGCCTTATACATAAATGAAACTAATTGTTTCACGGGAAAGGAGGCGGAGGGGTAGCAATACTACGCCAAAAAAAAAAGTACCCGACACTCATTCGGACAAGAGGAGTCAGCTGACCAATCTTCATCTGTGTCAGCATTTATAGTTGTACGGTTTCGTTTCAAGTTGTTATTTTTACTCTGTGGGTTCAGGTCCACCAACTACGATAGCAAGAATACAGTTGCCGCCCGCTCTTCCATACCCAGAAGCAGCACGCTAGCTATGATAATCCACGAAATCTTCTCGAAGCGTCCGTAACATCGATGCCGCGTGATGCCAGCGCATCTGAAATGCACGCTGTTGTGAACGCCCACGCATGATCTCGAAGGAACTTCATATCCTATGAAGCCTCGTCGTATGCACTAGGCCCTGTATGTAATTATTTTTCTCAAAAAAAATAATAAACATAATGGCCGTTATGTATCCGTCGGCCGCTTCGAATAGTTACCTCCGCCGAGCTAAAACAGCACAACTCGGCCAAACTTCTTCAGAAACACAAACATACGCATAAATGTGCGCAGGGTTCCTAATTAGTGTGAGCAAGGTAACTTCGCAGCGCCTCTTCCCCCTCCCCCAAACCTGTTGGTCGAATACAAAACACCAAATGCTACACAATGGATGAAAAAATGAAGGTGAAGCGATGACACGCCGCCGATAATGGCCTGCCTTTAGTCTGTGCCTTTCCTGGAGCAAAGATGGGCAGTCAAGGATTCTTGGAATTGAACGTGTGGGGACTATGGCCGCTATTTCCTGAAATACCTTCGTGGCCATAACCCTGCTCTTTAAACAATGACAGATCGTGTCCGCCTGATTAACGATATGAGGCAGATTTAGCGCAATCGTAGCCCCCCCCCCCCACCACCCCCCAGAGACAACTAAAGGGTGCGCACGCATATCATCATAGGCTTCCAAAGCAACGTCGGGCGGCACCACTACTCTTATCGCAACTAGGGGCATCCACGGCCACAGCACTGCCGCCCCCGTTTCCGCGCACGCGCAGAGCTCTCGTATTGCATCTGTGGTGCGTCACAATGTAACTATTGCTGACCATAAGTGCTTTGGGCCGAATGAGGAGCGCATGTGCGCACGTGTCCTTGCCGCCGCCGCCGGCATATCCGGCGACAAACCGCCTTCGCGGGCAGCGTTTGCACCCATTTTCACATTGGTCATCCGCGCAAGCGTCGAGCCCAAACTTTAGCTCGGGTTCCCTATGCGCCCTTTCAAGTGTTCGCCTTGCAATCTCGGCTCGCATTCTCAAACGATCGCGAAAGGCGACAGCATCGCGTTTGGCGACGTAGAATGTGATGCGTTCGATAACTAAAGAAACACTTGCCTGTAACGTCATTGTTGCACTGGCCGTTGGTGTTACGAATGTCTCACAACACAAGAGTGAGCGCACCGTAGGAGCGCAGAGCGACCCGAGTGCGGCGTTTTCGAGCGTATGCTGGCTTCTACGCAGTGGCTAGGATTGGCTGTGGCTATTTGAAATATAAGACGTGTTGAAAGTGCTTTCAACGTTCTTTTGTGCAATTGTTTAATGCACAGTATAATCTTTAAAGAATACAACTTTGCGTGTAATGTATTTTTGTTGAGACTTTACCACGGGGTACTCGGAGAGTTCAGCTGTAGTGTGCCGCCGTAGCGACATCGTCTCATCTTCTCAACATGTTGCCGGCGCGCGATAAACCAGGCGAGCGACGCACGGTTCATGTTCCTGGAACGTTCAAACCACCAAAAATCACGCGCTGGCAGAGAACAAGTACTGAAAAAACCCCGAGGTAATGCTCGCTGAAAGCTTCAGAATGAAAAATGCTGCACACATCCACCGAGGATTAAGCACTAGAAGCTACCGTCTGTGTCACTGGAATGATAGACTTCACCACCAACCGAAGGTGATAAGGTGGGTTCGCTTATTCCAGGCATGTCAGGAGCACCGTAGAGCACCGTCATGTCGACAGAAATACTAGATGGCGCCCGCACTTTTCCGGTTTTGCTCAATAGCCAATCAGAGCGCCCCAAAGGCGATACTTTTGCCATTGTCGCCTTTTGCGATCGTTTGAGAATACGGCCCCTGTTTAGTGTGCGTCATCAGTGACGAGAGCACCACGGCTCCTCCGTGATGTCATATTCTTTATACCTTTCGTCTCGTATCACGTCCATGACGAATGTCACCCGTCCAAGGGTCATGTGGGAGGCTTCAGTGATCTAACGAAGGCCACGCGAAGCTATCATTCAACAAGCGCGAACTGTTCGCCGGAGCACCGAAATGAACGTACGCCTGCGCGCCAACGAACCGGCCAGCAAACTAGCCGAGCGGCTGAGCCACGCCGGCGGACCATTGGCGGTGAGAGACTTGGACCTCACAAATTGCTTCGACGTCAACGTCCAGCAACTGGTTACCCTCATTACACAATGCAAGCTACTCCAACACTTGAGGTGCGCCGCCTGCAACATACCGCCCAGCGACGTGTTGATGTTGGTGACGCAGCGGCTACCGCACCTCGTTGAAGTAGAGTTTTCCTGCCTCGTCGACAGAAGGATCATGGGCGCCGAGATTAGTCGCCTAGCCGGAATGGCGTGCAATCTAGACTGCAGTGCTCTGAAACTGCAACGCGTGTACGTCGAAATTGGACAACAGCACAACTTCCGCCTACTCTCCATCTTCCTGCGTTGCTGCCCGAACGCGAGCTCCCTACACGTGCACCTAGTGTGCGGTGAATTCCATGAAGCCGTTCGGGAGTGCCACACCCTCCTTGAAGATCACAGACAACTGGACACGTTCAGGTTCACATCCGAGCTGCCTTCGCCCGTTCAGTGCGATCCGCCCGGTGCTTTCAATTTCGCCGTCTATGCCGCAGTCTGCGCCAACGTCACCTACCAGAGGTCCAAAAACTTGCGGAGCTGCGCACGACTACAGGACCTCGCTGAGGCCGGCGTCGAACCCCAGACTATACCATTTCAGACGACCTTGGTCGCGGTCGAAGACCAATTCACACCTGAATGGCTTCGCGCGGCGAGCATCACACACGACTGGAGGGACGTGCGACAACTATGCCTAGTACTATTTCTGCCACACCTGTCTACCACCTTCCCAGCGGCGGACGGCACGTACCGCGACTGTCTTCGCGAGTTCAGCACGCGGCTCAGGCAGCTAGTCGAGCTTAACGTAAGCTCGTTCCATTTCGGACCCGGTATCGACGTCACCGCATTCTTTGAGGGCGGCTGGATGCCGTTCCTGCAATCGCTCTCGGCGGCCCCTTGCGGTTTTCGCAGCGTCTTGACCCTGAAATGTCTGGCGACGTGCTGTCCCGATTTCAAGGAACTGGACGTTCGCTTTGAGAGTAGAGGTAGCTTTTGCCGGTGCGCTGGATGCGAGTCTGAACACCTTTACGTTAACGGATTTCACAGCTTCGCCAGTCCCGTCTTCCGGAACGGGCTTGCCAGGTTGACACTGAGCCGAGTGCACGACGCTGCGTGCCTGTCGTTCCTCGAGTGCTGCAGGCCAGTTGCTACACTGCGGTTGTCCTATTGCCCTTTGGAGCTGGACTACGAGCGTATGTCTCGCGCGCTCGCCCACAGCAGTGATCCTATCTGCCTTATTTTACGGCACCATCTCCTACGGTTGGGCGACACGGATCTGCTGGTGAGTGCCTTTGCGTTGTGCATACCCTTTCCTTGCCACAAACGGGAAATACCTCCTTGGTTCTTTACATTCGAAGCGTCTCGACGACAGTAACTGTGGCCAATTTTTAGATTCATCTTTCTCTATACCATACGGGCTTCTTGCTTAGGATGGTTAAAGAGGAGTGCCTGTGATGCCGCATTGTAGTACTCACGTGTCATAATGCACCGGGCTGTACGCTTACCGGGCTGTTTTCTCTGGCGCATATCACTGATTGTAATGGTCCTCGCCATCATCCTTAGCCTGTTTTAGCCTTCTGCAGGACGAGGTCCTCTACCAATGATCTCCATTCACCCTATCCGGTGCGAGCTGGTTCTCATTTATCCCTGCCAAGTTCTTAATTTCGTCCCTCAATCTAACTCTGTCTTGCTCCACTGTGTTTCTCATTCCTTGGTAACCGTTCCGTTGCTCTTACTGCCGTCCGGCTCTCGGTCCTACGCGTTACGTGGCCACCACAGGTTCATTTCCTTCGCTTGACATCAACCTAGTTTGTCCCATGCCACATTCTATCGTTCTGTCGTAGTCTTCCGATCCCTTGATGTTACTCGTATCGTTTCTAGTCCCATTTCATCATGCGTGGTTCTTAACTTTTTGCCTGGCTGCTTATCCCCGTGTTCCCCTTCAGTGCAATGCAAAAGCCATTTGTAAGCAGTGTAGTCTGCGCGTGTGTGGCTGTGTGTTATGCAATATTTAAGCTATCACTGTTGTTTTTATTACATCAAAATTCTGTTTCTAGACTTTACTGCAGACCTGCAGATTCAGTCTATCGTGCTACCGACAACTCCTGTTGCGTGTGAGAGTCGCCTTCGAGCTGTGTGAGCTTCCGAGTCACCGGTATGGCCAAAAAAGTTCGACGTTGTTTCTATTACAGGAAAACCTGCACCGCTTCACCGACCTCCAGTACTTGTACCTCCTGTTGCACACGCGTCTGGACGAACGAGAGTTACCCAGTTCTATGACTTGCATCTTGCGGAGCCTACCACAGCTCAAGTGCTTGCACGTCCACTACGTATGCGACGCCAATCCCAGAGTCCTTAGGACGGCAACCTGGATGCGTGGACCAGGCGGGGTAATGAGGGACGAACTGGTACGCGGTGGTCGCTGCTTCCAAAGTTGCTCAACGGCTACCTTCATAGGACTCGCAAAGCCACTGAACCGCGACTTCCAGCCGATGCTGTAGTTGAAGGCTGGCAAACTTTTATGAATGACAAGCACAATTTGCTGAAGATAAGAAGTTGCGCCTTATCTTGCTTTAGTTGGTCCATGTGCACTAATAAAAATAGCAGACTGTGTGCTTATTGTTTCTTCCTGAAGGGATGGCTTGGTTCGTAGCGAAGCATGAAACAAAGACGTAGCAAGAATGTACTACAAGCGCACACGACAACTCCTCCACTTCCAACGAAAAATTCTTAATTTTGGTGATGATGATGATGATTTCCTTGATGCATGGCTCACACCCACTCTGGGGGATTGGCCAAGAAACGATTAATTTTAGGTAGAAGTGACCACATATGATTTCTATGACTAATGAATTATAGAGAAGTTAGAAAAAAAGCATAATGCTCATTTAAAATTCCGAATTAAAACCGCCCTGATTCAATTAAGAATTTTTGTACAGCGGAACAGACATCTCGGTGACAGTGACCTAATGAGGAGGCTCCCAAGGATAGAATATTAGAAGTAATGAAATCCAATCTAATTCGATTAAACGCTGCTTTGAGAATGTTTTTCCTTAGTAAATTGAAACGGTTACATGATAAGAAATAATGTTCAACTGTTTCGTCCTGGTTACAAAACGAGCAAAGAGGGGAGGGAGCCAGACCAGATCTATGCATATAAAAATTTAGTTTTGGAACGCGACATCGTAATTTAGTAAAAATAACTTCATCTTTTTTTGTTGAACAGAAATTCCTAGGCCAAGGGAACAAGAGGTGTCGATATTCGTTTAGATGAGTGATTAATGTTTTGCCGGAGTCTTGAATTATGGCACGCCTTCTAAATCTGTCACGAATTATGAGTGCTGTTATGGGAATAATTGAGAATATGGGACCACTGAGAGCGGCTTTCGCCAGAGAGTCCGCCATTTCATTCATTTTTATCCCTTTGTGTCCCGGTACCCAGATTAATCTAATTAAAGTTACGTGGGTGGGAACAAGAAAATGAAAAGTACGTGATAATTGAGATTCGGTATTTGCAGCGAGTGCGGAACACAAAGATAATGAATCTGTAATTATTGCAACTCTTGAGGTTGATGGGGTCAGCTTTCGTAAAGCCATAATTACCGCTAGAAATTCCGCCGAAAATACTGATAAGAAATCAGGAAGTCTTAATGAAAATGACCAGTTGAAGGTCTCAGAGAAAATACCAATGCCAGATTTTTCTTCGGATTGTGAGGCATCTGTAGCTATGATATTTGTCGTATGTATCCCCTCTAAATGCCTTTGGAGTAGGCCGTTTAATATCTGGTAAGGCAAATTTTTGGCATGATTTGGATATATATTGTCAAAAATGATTTTAAGGTTGTGCTTTTCCTTGTCAATGGAAGGAACTTCACTCAATTTAACATCTAAGGGTCCAATAAGTGCTTGTACGTAACTCACCTGTGGTGTATGAAACCGAGGCCAGTAAGATTGAAAAAATAACGCTGGGCGAGTCATGAAAATAATTTTTAGTTTTATAGGATATTCATACATTTTTAGAAAAGTTTGTACCGTTAGTATCCTAAATCTGCACAAAAGAGAGGGTAATCTTGCCTCTAAGTACAGGACATTATTGGCTACGAATTTCGGGAGTCCGAGGCATAACCTTAGGGCCTCCCTTTCCAGCAGTACAAGTGGACGCAATTTATAAGCTGGTGCACCCGAATATAAAACACATCCGAATTCTAATACTGGGCGTACATACATTTTGTATATCATAATTAGTGTGTCTCTTCGCATCCCCGATCGACTGTTGCAAAGTCTTCGCAAAACTCCTAGCGCTCGTACTCCTTTCTTTGTTATGTATTCAATATGTGTGTGCCAGAGGAGACGATTATCATAAATTATTCCCAGATATTTTACCGAGTCCACTTGTGGTATGTTCTGCAGGTTGCAAGTTAGTGTTATATTAACTGGGTTATCCAAAGGGAAAACTATCACTGAGCTCTTTGAAACATTGAGACATAAATGGATATCCTCTAACCAATTTTCAATGGCGCACATATACGTTTGTAAGCGAGTATATAGGGAATGTATATCAGAGTCGGACGCAAAAAATGCTATGTCGTCTGCATATACGTATGTGTATACACCATTATGGCTGGGAATATTGCTCAGCAATACATTAAAGAGAAGAGGCGAGGTGACTGCTCCCTGAGGAACCCCTCTGGACTGACAATGTATACCTGAAGAATGACCTTTTAGTGAACAATAAAATTTCCTTCCAGTTAAAAACTCACTAAACCACCTCACTATATAATTAGGGATATCATTAAAGTTTAATTGATCCAATAATATTTTATATTCTACACTATCGTAAGCTTTTGAGATATCCAATGTTACCAGGGCTGCTATTTGTCTGTGACGGCGCGCTAATTTAATTCTGCTCTCCAAATCCACATGTGCATGCCAAATAGAACATCTAGGTCTAAAGCCAATTTGGAAGGGGCTGAAAATCTCTTTCTCCTCGACCAATTTCATAAGACGAGCATAAATAATTCTTTCTATTAATTTAACCAGATTAGAAGTTAGCGCTATTGGTCTAATATTGTCAAGGGTGTATCCTGCAGAGTTGTTTTTAAGAACTGGAATTATTTTAGCAATTTTCCAATTAGAAGGAATCCATGAGCATTTGACAGAATGATTAACTATAGCTAGTAAAATATCAGGGGCCTCCCTAAAAAGGATTTTTAACATATTTGTAGTTATTCCATCAGAACCTGGAGCAGAATTGGGAAGTCCTTGCATTACCGTGGCCAGTTCAGTCATTGATATCTCGTTGTAGTCATCACTCGGCATTGCAACTTTAGTGTATGGTGATAGTAGAGATGAAAATCTGCTTTCTAGACCAACTGCTATATCTTTTAGCATTTGCTTAATTTCTTCGTCAGAGTGCACCAAAGAATCTATGTTTGGACGATGAAGAATTTTCCTACTACGGAGGAATTTGAAAAGCGCACTTTTATTTTTGGCTTTGGATAGGAAATCGTAATGCTTAGTGTCGTAGTCATCCTTTGCTTTAGATACTGTGTGTTTGAATATGGTTCGGTAGAATTTATAGTCGCTCCAATTTTTCGGACATTGGTTATGTAATAAGCTTTTCCAGGCAGCTTTCCTTCTTTTAAAATCACGTGAACAATCCGAATTCCACCAAGGGTTGAGCAAATTATTTTTCTTTGATTGAATCACAAATTCTGACTTTTTTCTAGAAGTTTCCAGAGCACTACAAATTATCCTTGATTTTTGTTCATCAGAAACATCGGATACTGGAGAAATTGCAGATATCAAGCATTTCTTAAATATGCTGTAGTTTATAAATGTATTGGTTTGTTCAGCAGCGAATGTTACTGGGCATAAAATTTCATAAATTACTGGTAGATGATCACTATTAGTGGCACTGTCAATAGTCGACCATGAAGATACTGAGAGACTATTGCTAGTAAATGTTAGATCGATTGTAGAGCAGTTCAGGCCTCTCACGAATGTACAAAATCCAGAGTTTTTGCAAGAAAAGTTTTTATCTAATGACCAGTTCCACAGCCGTTTACCGCAGGAATCTGTTTTTAAACCCCAAGAAATATGATGCGAATTAAAGTCCCCAGAAATCAATATATCACGCCCACAAAAATTTAATGCCCTGTCAAGAAAGCTAGTACTCTGAACACCGCAAGGAAAATAAGTGTTTATAATATATATCGGAAAACAGCCGGGAAGGACCATCTCTACGGTTAACATTTCACAGTCAGGATCCATAATTTGAAAAATAATTTTTGCCTTATGACATATTTTACCTGAAATGAATGTGATTAGACCTCCACCTCTAGTAGGTCGGTCTAATCGAAAACACCGGTAAGACTTTAAATGAAAATTTTTCTCATTAGTTAACCAAGTTTCCTGTAATAAAATTATATCCGGATTATGTTGATTAACAAGACAAAATAGGTCTACAGAAGCTGATAAAATGGAGCGGCAGTTCCACTGAAGCACTTTCAACGACCCTATGGTGAAGAAAGTGCCGCAGTAGAAATTGCCTTCTCCAATATACTTTCTTTCAAAATTGATTTAGGCTGACCTTTCTTCGATTTCGACTGAGGCAGAGATGACGAGTCCTCACTAGCTGACGAGATTGCTCTCTTTTGGGCCCTAGCAATATGGTCTGCATCTGTCATTTCCATATCGTTGATTGGCTGGTTTTCAGAGACAGGAGTAACAGATGAGCTCGTTGACGCGATACCACATTCAGAGTTGGGTATCTGATTACTTTCCTCATTGGTACGCTGTGTAGGTTTAGTATTCAAAGATGTTACAGAGCACTGACCAGCAGTTTGCATGGCGGTATTCATTTTTTCTGAAATAGCCTGTGCAATGCTGTCTCCCAGGTTCGCCAATAGCTGGTCCATAGCCTTCGCTACTGCCTTCTGCACAGCTGCTTCAATAATTGAAGTGAGGGATTGTTCTGAGACAGAATTATGCTTAGAAGCAACTCCTGCATAACCAAATGCCCTTTCTTTCACAGTGATGATTGCTTCTCTCCTAGAACATCGCCGTTTATCTATTATTTCCAGAATCTGTACTTCCTGGGCGCGAGCTGAACAGTTGGGAAAGTCAGCGGTATGGTCTCCACCACATAGGCAACAACGTTCATCTTTTGAAGTACAGTCTTTTTGGGCATGGTCTTCTCCACATTTGCAGCAGCGCTGGCCCGATTTACACCCGCCGACACTGTGACCAAATCTCCAGCAATTATGACACTGAAGAGGGCGCGGAGCTAGCTGATCTACTCTGAATACGAGTGGCCATATCTTAATTTCGGAAGGGCATGTAGTTCCCGCAAAAGTGGCAATAACTGACTCAGTAGGCACCCTGGTATTGTCAACTAGTCTATTACATCGGTAAACTGCAATAACACCAGCTGCCGCTAGTTTCTCCAGTGTTTGCTGAGGAGTTAGACTGGAATCGACACCTCTTACAATTCCCTTGGTGCAAGCTAGGTGAGCAGGAATGAATGCACTCACCGGAGTTCTCGCGAATGTGGAACACCTGAGCAAATCAGCAACACAGGTCTGGTCTGGCGATCTACACACGATACCTCCTCGACCGAACTGTCTCACGTCCGTTATCGTCTGGTACAGGGGAGTGGCAGCATGAAGCGATTCCTGGATAGCCTGAGGGTTGTTCAGACGAATGGAGCCTCCGCTAGATGGTACCAAGGCCACCGGGATGCTTGTGACTCCGCTGCGAGAGAAAAAATCCAAAGGGAGGTCGTTAGGTGGGAGAGATGCCGTCCAAGGGGAGAAACCCCTGCCAGGGGAGTTTTTAGACATCGGCCTCAGCTGACGATTTTCAAACTTATCAGTGAATCCGCAAGAATGCAAAGGAAAACCGCTACTAGCACTCGAATCTTAGCCAATCCACCAGAACTTCATCCTCGGCGTCTTCACACCCACTGCAGGGGCATGTCATCTCCAATGTTTCGACAATCAACCCTGGCCGGTGCTTGCTGCGGCGATGTTATCCCTTCAAACTTCCTAATCACATCTGCCCATCTAACTTTCAGGCTTCTCCTCGCGCGCTTGGCTTTCTTTAGTATGCTGTCTTTTTTTTTTCTTAATTAGGAGCGGTCACTTTGCCTTTGCGCAACATGCCCTGCCCGACAACACGCGACTACCAATGGCTCGGCTTTGTGCCACATTGAAAAGTGCTTCAATAAAGCAATCTTCGAACTATTAATCACCATAAAACAAAAAAACGAAAGCGATAATAATTCTAGATGAAATCCCCTTACAAGACAGGCTTAGATAAACTTCTACTTTAGCGAACAATCAGATTGGATTGCTGACACGTTGTTCAGCGCCAGGTATCATGGGACCGGTTTCTATTGCAGATTTTCCCAAATACTGAGCCGAAATATGCTTCGTACATATTGGGAGAAATGCAGTATCATTTTACGTTTCGTTCGTAAACAATGTCCCATGGTGCGCAGGTGCAGTAGACCGAGGTTCAACCGTGGACGTGCGGCATCAAGTATTCAGCACACGCACACAAGTACACACCTCAAATACAGAAAAAGATGGCCATTCGTGTCTGTGAGCGCGCTGTGCCGATTTATTTTGATCACTGTACGTATCTTCCCAACGGACAAGAAGAGAGACGTGGGTCAGGGAACAGACGGTCGTTACCTACTTCTTCATCGAAACCAAGAAGAAGAAATGGCCAAGTAGTGCGAAAGCAAGATAACCACTGCTCAATAACAATGACTGAATGGATTCTAAGCGGAGGCAAGCCCGTGAGCGTGAGGCAAACGGTTGGATGGGTAGATGAGATTACGAAGTTTTCGGGGATAACGTGAGTGCAGGAAGCACAGGATCGGTTTGATTGGCGAAACCACGGAGAGGCCTAAGTCCTGCATTGGGCGTAGCCCGGTTGATGATGATGGCGTGACACATAAAACGCAATGGCGAGTGCGGACCGTGTGTCCTGTGAAAGTTGACAGTCTCGCGGTCCCTGTTAGGTATAAGCATTTAGAAAGAAATACGTGTGGTTTCACATAGCATTTAAATAATTTTAAATTCTCGTTCGCGCAGTTACGTCGCCTTTGGCGGCGTGACCACGCAAACGAGTGCGTGCCATAGGAATTCGGCAAGCCCCACGACTGTGTCCAACGAAAACGAAGTCTGTGCCACAGGAATTGGGCAAGCAAAGTGGGTACGAGCCAGATATAAGGAACAAGCCAGCAATCCAAGAAGAAGACGTGTGCTGATCCAAACAAACAAAAGCCCTGTAGCTCCATTTAAGAAGTTCGGATTAGCAATGAATGTGCCAGTAATTTTATCATTTGGCGGCACTTCGTTAGGTTATAGCTACAGGAATGTCTGCTCTGCTGTGTTCAATTACATAAATGAAACAAAAGGATTACCGTGTTAGTTTATTTATCTCTATTCATAATCTTGATTTGAAATCTGTTATTGTTTATCTTAGAAAGCGAAACGACAGTCTCACCGCCTGCTCCTTCAACAACTGCATTATTTTAACCTAAATTTAAAGATGTCTTTAGTATCATAGGGTGTTTACCTTAAGCATCCTGCCGCTCGGTTCTTGGCCCATCCCCCTTTGTGGGTGAGCGCCATTAGGACGAGGACATCATCATCATCATCGTCGTCGTCATCATCTTTCGCCGTCGCCGTGCAGAAGAAACACATCGACAGCCTCTGAAGTACCAAGCCATGCACCACGTCCTGGAAACGACCAACTATGATTCAATGGCGCGGTTCTTCGAAAACAACGGCGTCGCGGACAAGTAATAGTCCATTTCGGTACTCTTCGTCCCATCCTCATGCTACCCCGCATTGTGCAGCAATGGTGGGTAGATTACTCTAACCCATAGGTGGCGTCCATCATAGAAAGTATATAGGAGGCTATGCGTCTATCCTAGGTTCAAGCATGGATATTCAGACAGTGCTTGACACGTACGCCTGTGCCGCTAACTTGGTGGAATATGTAAATAAGGCCAACCGAGGTATGTCCAATCTGAAACGGGCAGTGCAAGAAACTATCATAGAGAAGAGATACATGGATTACACGCAGGCACTGAGATATCCGGGTGTAAAGATGTTCAATGCCATTAGATAGTGGTATGCAACTGCGCATACATAAATGCATGCCTCAAATTGTTTGTCTCCATTTATCGCAAAATAAAGAAACCAAACAGCTGCGCTCAGAATTCGCATTAGGCAGCATCGTAATCGTCGGTGAATTTTTCCTCTATTAAGCCTAGTACGGTTGCTCGCATTGCTCACCACGGTTCAAGAAATGAGTGCGCGTATAGTACCACGCTGCTTTATTGACGAGCTAAAATGACACCGTACTATAGCCCTATTTCTGCTGTTTTATTTAGCACATGCAATGGATTGTAGTGGCCTTAGTGCAATGCAAAAGCGATTTTTCACAACAAAGCTTCGTCCAATAGCCGTTGTAATAGTAGGCGTCACACAAGTCACGTGTCCAGTGGAAGTAATAAATCAGATAAATTATCGTTACGCTCGAAATGATCCGGATGATGCTGAAAATGTTAAGCGCGCATTTTTAAATCTAAGGGCGAAATAACGACACCACGTGATTTCCTAGCCAAACACATACACTCACGCGCACAAAGCTTTGCTGTCCGACGGTTTTCATGGCGTGGCTGATCATTTTCCGCTTTTAATTAATAATTACTGTCGCTTCTATTATGTTGCGGTTCTGTTTCTGTACCTTTCTACCGACCTGCATATTGATCGTCTGTCTAGCTACGGATAAGCTCTGGAAGTCGCCTTTGAGTTGTTCCAACTTCCAAAGCACTGATGAGGCCAATAATTTGCGCGTCGTTTTCATTGCAGGCCAACCTACACCGCTTCGCCGACCTGCAGTATTTATACCTCCTGTTGAGTACGCGTCTTACTGAAAGAGCGTTATCTAATTCCATGTCCTTGGTACAGCGGACCCTACCACGGCTCAAGTGTCTGTACGTCCACTACATGAGCTCCGCCAAGCCCATCACTTGTTGTGCTGTCGCGTGGATGCGAGGACCAGGCGGTGCAATGGATGAAGATCTTGTTCGAAGCGGTCTCTGCTTCCAAAGTTGTTCGACGGCTACTTCCATAGGACTCGCAAAGCCGCTGAACCATGACTTCCAGCCGATGCTGTAGTTGAAGGCTAGCGCACTTGTATGAATGACACGCAAAATTTGCTGTAGATAAGACGTCGTACCTTACGTTTTCTTTAGTTGGTTCGAGTGTGCTGATAAAGGGACCAGAGTCTGTGCAGCTTTGAATTATCGTGTCGTGGCTTGGAGCATATCAAATCTGCAAACAAGGACTCAGTGCGAAAGGACAAGCGGACACGTCATTTTAAGCTTTCAAAAACGGATTTCAGCTTCGATGTGGGTCATACCAGAGCCATTCAATTGAATGACTCTGGTCATACTTAGACATAGGCAGAACCGCGCGCAGTGATGCTACCGAGAACTTCTGATTTGGAGCAATTTTTGGAGCAGCAGAATTTCCGTTTTGGAGCACTTTGGAGCAGCAAAATTTTCATCTTGGAGCACTTTGGAGCAGATAATTTTGCATCTGGGAGCACTTTGGAGCAGCTAATTTTATATCCTGCAGTGCAATACACAAGCATATTGCATTAACATTCAAGCACCTGAGTATTATTATGGGGCTCTTATGAAGGCTAGAAATATTTCGATTCATTGCAAATCTCATGGAAAAAATCATCTCAAAAGCATAGGCGTGCGCACAGGGGGGCTAATCACCTAAGAGGGGGGGGGGCGCAAAACCTGCCCTGTACATTGACCCTTGCGGTAGCAATTATATGGACACTCTCGGCGGATTTTTGCCGTCGCCGTTGCCGTAATTTCCCGTATAAAGTCCAAATTAATGACATCACCACGCGCATTCTAGCCGCGGGTAAAAGCTCGCGAGCGCTGGCGACGAACGCGGCTGAAGCGGAGATTAAACTAGCCGGGCGTCTGTCTCCGCCGCACGGACAGCGCATGAGATAACATTTTCCCGCGTGCGGGCCTGCCGTTGATTGCTCATCAAACATAGAAGAAACTCCCCGCCCGTCTTTCGTAAGGAGCATGAAGGGACGCCAGGGGAGCGGAAGGGGGGGGCGCATCGTTTGAAGGGCGCAGTCGCTTGCGCGCGCGCTATCTCGAGGCATCAGGAGACGGCTCGTAAACTTGCTGTGCTCTCAACGCTTACTTCGCGTTTAGAGAACTCAGAGAAAGAAAACGCTTCGGTTCCTGGAGGGGCCATATTCCCTTAAACCAGCGTTTTGTTGAGTTACGCGAGATCGGATCCAAAAGAGTTAGCTGCTAGTCCTACTTCGTTTCACAATACATTTTTTTTTGGTATCGCATTCATTGCTTGGCTCTTAAGCGAAACTTGGTTTTTTTATCCGTTAGCTATTGACCCCTGAAAGCGAGGGGCGGACGTGTAACATGGCGTAGCCGCTTCACTGTGGGCCGTCAGCGACGGGCCCGCTACTGACATCTGCGCATTTGCGGCTGCTCCGACCAGGAGATATGATTTTACTAATGAGATGACATTTCAAAAAAAAGCAAGCAAAAAATTCGAATTGGAACCCTAGTACGTGAGCTCGAAAGGGCAGGGCCTTTTAGGGGTATTTACCGCAGAGTGATTACAAAATCGGACGTGCTGGCCTAAGGAATTACGAAAAAGCTGTTCTCGATGAAGATCCATGGATAAAGTATATCTGAGGAAAAGTGTCAACGCGTTTCCACCGTTCGCGTGCTCTTCCATAAACGCGAAGCAAGGAAAATTCGATATTGTCCCATATATCTACTGCGAGCGACCCCAGATTTCATTCCGCGGTGTCCGGAAACAGAAGTGACAGACATTTTAGCGGCACTCATGTAGTTATTACTGAACATTGCTTTCCTTACGTGCCGCGCGATGCTTGAAACGAGCTATCAGCAGCGTTTCTGAAACAGACGACGTCCGCCGATGAATCGCAGTCGCACTTTCTCGCTACCGATAGGCCTAGACGTCACGAGCCTCTGCGGAGAGCGCGTTTTGCTGTCGAGCCGACTTGCAGAACAGAAGCTGAGTTGGCATCGTGGCTTACTCGGAACGCACGCACGAGCGCTATTTATTCAGCGGAATAATTCTTGGTCCATGATTGCGCCTTTATTGGCAGCCCCAAGATCGAGCTGCACATGTCCTGACGCGCCGTCGGTGCGATTGCCGGTGATAGACGCCCCCAAACCCGAGACTTTGGCGCAGTTTGGCGCAAATTTCGTCGATATTATCAGGATGGCGCAGTAAATACAATTTGGCGCACTTTGGCGCAGTTTGCGCAGGAGTGGAATCACTGCGCGCGTGTAGGAATGTCGCGGGTTTGTGTCACGCCTAACGAAAGCAATCTTTAAACTTCTAGCTCACAACCGCAAGAAAAAAATCCACATAGTGCATTGCAGATGCAGCCGTGTTTGAAGGTACGCGTAAATAATCAATTTCATTAGACAACAATGATAGTGAAGGTTCTCATGGGCGTTCTTTAGCGCCAGATTCATGCCCCCGGTTTATTTCATTCACGCTGCATATTCTAGCTCACATGTGCCAAAAATGTACTGTGTGGTCTAAAAGTGGGTGGTATACACGCGAGTTTCGGATAAAAAACTAAAAATTCGTCAACTGATAAAGATTTCACTGCAGCCGCTTTCAAGAGCTTGCTGAAGCACCTGCCTGTTGGACCTATTGTAGATTCTCCGTAAGGTTAAGGAATGCGACAGTTGGCCCGAATTGGCATTTCTGCCACTTATCACAAGCAGGCATCTTAGTCCTTGCCCAACTTAGTGTACTTACCATAGGCGTGCGCAGGGGGGGGGGGGGGGGGGGGCAAGGGGGCGAGAAGGGGGGCGCAAAGTCAGCCCTATACATTGTAGGGGGGGGCGAGAAGAGGGGCGCAAAGGCAGCCGCATACATTGACATAATAGGGAGGGGGCGCTGCGACCCCCTGAAGGGGAACCCTGCGCACGCTTATGGTACTTACACATGGTGCCTAGCTTGTTTGGAGCTGCATGTTCTGACTGACTAGTATGTTGACTTTCCTTTTACTGCGAAAGCGTATCATTCTGGGCTACACCGAGAAATAGTATACCTATTGCTACCACGTACATGAGCCTATAAGAATTATCACATCGCCTGGAATGCTCACGAGCTGGCGCCACATTATCGTGTTTGCCTACAGTTACTTTAGACTCCCTTTGGGTTGGGGGGGGGGGGACCGAATGGGTGTGGGGAAGCCAGAGTTGCGTCAAGGTGCGCCATCTTGCATACGAAAGGTATGCAAGAAAGCCAGAACCCGTTCGCGCGGCACTGCGAGCAACACCTTTTCAAGCGAAGCGTGTATTGACTGCTCTGTCAAGCTGGTAATGGTGATGGTCCTGAGTAGCTGGCTTTAAGGCAGGCTAATGTTTGTTTTCTGATGGCAGGAACGGAACAATTTTTGCTCCGATTTAGAGTAGCATTGTGTAATGTTGGCTAATATAATGGCCGGTGTAGGCCAACCTCAATATTGTCACGTGGTCGTGACGTCGACGAACACAGCAGTCGGCGTGTTCAAGATGAAAATGTTTGTTTGGCCGATCTTGTGGCCGGGAAATGAAAACTCTAACTACAGCAATACACGCTGTACACTGATAGCGGCGAACAGGGCGTCGGCCGTCGATAAACTGTTCATGGCTGGGACGCGCTTCTTTTAAACATCACGCATCGAACTTTCCAGTCTTATCACTGGTGGTCGCGCAAGCTCTAGAATAATCTAGACTATTCGCGTCCTGCGCGCAATTTTAACAAAACAATCTACTACAATCGCGAAGCTTCTCGAACACTGCGGCGCGGTCAGCGTCGAGCTTTGATAACCGTCCCTGCTGGTCAAACCCGAATACATCAAAATAAAACAAGCGGGCGTAGCAATATGTATGACGTAAGTAACCTCGGAAGGCGTATATGTAATGAGATGTACCATAGTTTCTCTCACAAAACGAACCCTGTATCCCAACGGCTGGTTGGTCTTGTGTAATGATTCCCAGTGTTGGCTAAATGTTGCCTAGCATTGTACAGTGTTGGCGGATAAGTGGCAGGTGCCAGGGCAACGTTTGACAGCACATGCGAAACGTCATAAGTGACGTCATTAAACTTATTCTTTTACTTGGACGTTGAAGTTTCGTTTTCATTGCTTTTCTCGCGCTGTGGGCTTCCTTCCCAACGCCTTGTTCCTTCCCAGCGCCCGGTACACCACAATATCGACATACGTATGCAAATTTTCGGCGGTTCATTCCATCCCCAGTAATTCGGTGCACACAAATGTCCCTTTGTAGTCTTCGGGGGGTGGTAGGCTCTTCCATGCCTAATGGTTGGATGTAGAAGTGGATATTGCCATCTGTCTAACCGGCAGTGCTGCAATAGTGCGATGCAGTTGACTGGAATGTCCTCCACTCTCGACGATTTCTGGAGCCCTTGAGGAAGCCAAATCCCGTCTGGTATGCTCATGGCCGATAGCACGTTCTGCTCCTTTTGCTGCTAAAGGTGGCACATAATTTAGTGAACTGTCAACAGTGCACCGTGATAATAAATGCGTAACCGCTTCATATGTGAATAAAGAGGCAAATATATTTAAACTGGGCGGGGCAGATTACGAAGCGCCATTCATTTAGAGAAAAGAACTGTCTAGCAGTCAGTAGGATCCCCTGAAATCAGCTGACCAATCTCAACCTCTGTCAGCCCTTACTTGTATGATTTGACTCTTATTTATTTTCTTTATTATGTACATTTCTCAGGGACAAAAACGCGAAACAAGTATTTTTTAATGTAAGGACTGCTATGGGCGATCGCTCGAGAAAATCGTCGCATATCGCTACAAATATGCCCGGTAAACATAAGGCTGGCGTAGACATGTAGGCGATTGAGTCAAAATTACGTCAATATAACACGAACTCAAAACGCTGCAAACGAAAGTATCTCCATTACTTAGCCCTAAGTTTTCGCGTTTCAATTCGTAAGCACGGTACATTTACAACCCCAAATTTCTCAACGTAAGATTCTGGTCCTCACGCTTTATCACACCGCGAAGCAGCGCGTTATCAGCGATAATCCAGGAACTCTTGTAGAAGCATCGATATCAGTCATCTTGCGTGATGCCAGTGGCTCTGGAATGTCCGGCGCTGTAAACGCAAAGGCATGCTGTCACACGAACGTTTCTTTTTTTTTTTTCATGCGGCCCCGTCGAACCCACGAAGTCCTGAATCTGCTTAATTTCATGATATCACAGGCATATAAGACGGCGAAATCAGCAGATTAAAGCGCTGACACTCGATAATGACCGTTACGAGTGACTCCTTTGAGTAGTTGTATCTGCCGTGCAGGCCCGTAGCCAGGGGGGGGGGGGGGGAGGGCACCCCTCCCCCCGCCTTGAAATTAGATGACACATGGTGTTTTATCGAAAGTAAATCATGAAAATAGGCGTTTTTCTCAAATAGTCAAGGCTTTCAGCTTGTAGCCCCCCCCCCCCCCCCCCGGAAAAAATTCCTGGCTACGGGCCTGCTGCCGTGTTACAAACGCAAAACTACGTCACACACCTTCGCCGCGACACACATACGCCCACAAAAGCGTTCGCCTTAGCATACGTTAAAGGGACACTAAAGAGCAAAATGATTTTTCTCATTTTAATAAAGTACTATTTCACGATACGAAAAACCGCACGCTTGCTGCGAGAAGACGCTTAGTAAGAGAAAACGCGCAAGAACAATATGTGGGTGGCGACGCCACCTTGAAGTTCTGGCGATTTTCGATTTTCTCGATTTTCTCCTCCATTATAAACCAATGATAGCGAAATTAACGACATTAGAGTTCTCAGAGCACAATTTATCGATCTAAGCCGATTCACTGTTTTTCTTTGGGTCCCTTTTAGGTTGCTTCGAGAGTGACGACAGCATAAGCGCACACCCGTGACGTCACATTATTCAAACTACCGGAACATATCACGCCTCTGACGAGTGTCACCCGGACGCTCCGCTGCTATATATTTCGGATGAAGTTATCTGACCACGCCACTTGAAGTTATCTTTCGACGAGGGTGAACCGTACGCTGGCCTTTCGAAATGAACGTATGCCTGCGCGCCAACGAACCGCTAAGCAGACTGGCCGAACAGCTGAGGGACGTCGGCGGGCCAACCGTAGTGGAGTTGGACCTCACAAACTGCATCGGCGTCGACGTCAACCAACTGCTTCCCCTCGTCGCCGAATGCGGGATACTCCAACGCTTGCGCTGCCCCTCCTGCGCCATACCGCCCAGCAATGTGATCAGGCTTGCGATGCAGCAGCTACCGTACCTTACGGAAGTTGAGTTCTCCTGCCTCGTTGACAGAAATGCCTTGCAGGCCGAGATCAAAAACATAGTCTCATCGAAGTGCCCTCCAGGCGGCGGCGCTTTGAACCTGCGACGTATATACTGCGAAATGGGCCAGCATCAAAACATTGCCCTACTGTTCGCTTTACTCCACTACTCCCCCAATGCGAACTATCTACACGTGCATTTAGTGAGCGGTAATTTCCAGAAGACTGTCGAGGCGTGCCGCGGCCTCCTTGCGAAGCACAGACAGCTGGAGGAGTTCACGTTCACCTCTGAACTGCCTTCGCCTATCCAGAGCGAACCGGTTCCACCATTCGATTTCGCCACGCTCGCCGCCGTCTGCGCAAATATCAGCCACCTGAGGTCCATAAACTTTTGGAACTGCACTCGACTACGAGACCTCGCGGATGACAGCGCTCCAATGCGGTTTATGATATTTCAGACGATCCTGGTCGCTGTTGAGGACGACCTCACGGCGGAATGGATTCGTTTGGCCAGCGTGAAACACTATTGGAAGAACGTGCGCCAATTATGTCTCGTCCTATTGCCACCGCGCCCGTCCAGCTTCTACCCAGCGGCAGGCGGCAACTACCGTGACTGTCTTCGTGCATTCAGCAATGCAATCGCACACGTCGTCGAGATTAACATAAGCACGTTCCATTTCGAAATTGGTCTCGACGTGACCGCGCTTCTTCAAGAGGGCTCGCTGCAGTTCCTGCAGTCGCTCTCGGCGCCCCCTTGCGGCTTTCGTCGCGTGTCAGCTCTGCGCCGCCTGGCTCTCCACTGCCCCAATTTCCAGGAACTGGACGTCCGCTTCGAAAGGAGGGGCCGCCTTTCCCGGTGCGATGGATGCGAGGGCAATAGGCCACTTGTTAACGAGGAAGGTACCGAATTTCACGACGGCGCCAGCCCCGTCTTTCGGAACGGGCTTGCGAGGTTGACCTTGAGCCAAGTACACGACGCTGCGTGCCTGTGGTTCATCGAGTCTTGCAAGCCAATGGCCACACTGCGGTTGTCCTACTGCCCTTTGAAGATGGACTACGAGCTTCTGAGCCGCGCGCTCGCCGACAGCAGCGGCCCGAGCTGCCTCATCATTCAGCACCACCTTTTTAGGTTGGACGACACAGCTCTGCTGGTGAGTACCTTTGCCGTTGCCCACACCATTTTCTTGCCGCGAACACGGAATGTCTTACTGCTTCCGTATGTTCGACACGTGTGGACGACACCAGAAGAATTACGAATCATGTTTCTCTACGTACTACGCGTGCTCACGTTGCTTACTATGGTTCTAGTTGAGTACGCATGTAGCCGTTAACAGTGACGTACTCAAATGGCACTACACTGTAAGCCTCGCTGTGCTATTTTCTGCCACACATACCAGTGATTGTTTTGCGTCCTAGTGTAATGGAAAAAGATTTCAAACTTTTACCCACTTACTACTGCTGTTTCTGCTATTTTATGATCTTCTGCATTCAGACATTACTACAGACCTGTGTACCGATATTCTATTTCGATAAGGACAACAGCTATTCTTTCTTAAACTCGCCTTACGCTCTTCCCTCTCCCGAAGCATTGATGAGATGCTAGTTTCCGCGTATCCATTGCAGGCTAACCTGGACCGCTTCGCCGAACTGCGGCACTTGTACCTTCTATCGGAAATGCCTCTGTCACCCAGCGCGGCATCGAATGTCGTGACCGAGGCCAGCCGGAGCCTACCGCACCTGAAGTGCCTGCACGCCCACTACCAGGACATCGCCGATCCCAGACTTCTCGGGACTATCACGTGGATGCGGGGACCTGGAGGGGCAAAGGGTGATCGCGTGCTTCGAGGCGGTCCCTGCTTCCAAAGTTGTTCGACGGCTACCTTCATAGGACTCGCAAAGCCGCTCAACCGTGACATCCAGCCGATGCTGTAACTGAAGCCTACGATACTTTTATGAATGACACGCAAAACTTTGCTGTAGAAAAGACGTTGCACCCTACCTTTCTTTAGTTGGTACATGTGCACTAATAAAGAGATGAGACTGTGTGCTTATTGCTTCTTCATCACGGAACGGCTAGGATAGCGAGGCCGGAAACGAGGACACAGTAAGAGCACAAGCGTACACGATATTTTTTTTTCATACTTTCGACGAGAACTTAAGTTAGGTGTCGGAAAAACTTCCCCATCGCCCTGACTACGACCACTGCTGGGCACAGGCCGCTTCCGTGTTTCGCGAGTGAACCTGGTCTGGTGCTTGCTGCGAGCACATTAACCCCGCACACTTAATCATATAGCATCCCTTGGAATCCATTCTGCTAGTCTTAATGACAACCGGTTATCTTGGCTGATACCATTTCGTTTTCGTGATTTCGACTAAGATGGCGGTGCTACTCATACGCACAGAAACCACGCGCATAGCATATCACGGCTTTGTGCTGTTCAGAAAACCATCTTCAGTCTTCAAAAACTTCATCGGCCTGACTACGCCCACTACAGGGCGGAGGCCTCTATCGTGTTTCGTTAATCAACCTGGTGGGGTGCTTGCAGGCTTCTTAATCACAACTGTCCGTTTAACTTTCTGCCTCCCCCTCACGCGCTTGCCTTCTCTTGGAATCCATTCTGTTAATCTTAATGGAAAGCGGTTATCTTGCCTTCCCTCTACATGCTATCCCTTCTTCATGATTTCGACTAAGGCACGTGTCTGTAATGTTTATACGCACAGAAATCGCGCGCACAGCATATCGCTTCTTTGTGCTACAAATTACGAAAGCAATCTACTGGGTCACCAGCCCACGGAGAAGATAATACATTGCTGGTGAAGTGACATTTCAGGCAGGCTAAAACAATCTACTTTATGAGCGAACAATAAGAGTGGATTGTTTCCACGTTGTTCAGCGAAAAATATCAAGAGCCCGGTTTCTTTCATTGAACATACAGACTTCCGTTATTTTTCTGGCAGTATGTACGGAGCACGTTTCGGCAGAAGTGTAGTCACGTTTGACGTTTCACTCGTAAGCAATGCCCCGTGATGCGCAGGGGCAGTAGAGCGCGATCCAACCGCGGACGTGCGTCAAGTATTGAACACAGACACAAGTATAGACATCAAGTATAAGGACAGATGGTTACTTCTGTCTACGTGTGGGCGGCATTTCGACCACTGTATTCGCATATAAAACGCACGTCACGTGCGAGTGCGGACCGTGCATCGTGTGAACGTTGAAAGAACGTCTCGATCGTTTTTCTGTACAGGCATTCACAAAAAGACAAAACGCATCTTCGAAGAGGATTTCAAAATTGTTACAGCGCAGCTCTTGTTGTGGACCTCGAGCTGTCGGCATCGTTGGCGTGGTCACGCTAAAAAAAGGCCACATCACCAGAGTGGAGAGTAGGGGGTCTGGTGAAAGGAGGAATGGGAAAGAGATAACGTGAAAAAAGCTGACGTGAGGCGGGCGATTAAAACAGCTGATTGATAGGAGAGCCGTTGCCCCTGAAATGGCAGGAGGTACATTGGAGGTGAAAAAGATTTAACAGAAAGAGCGAAGTGCCTAGGCTAACCCAAGCCGACCATTGCCGTCGATTGGAACTGAAGACATGACATAGCTTAAATAAAGAACAACAAAAATGACTGATATAACTGTGCAAAACGAAAGAAGAGATTTGAAGAGTGTATAGTGAATGGGCAATGCTTCGCTGTTCAACGGCTGTCCGTCACCCTGAGTCTTCTTTCTGCCATTTCAGGGGCAACAGCTCCCCTCTAACTTCACTGTTTGAATCTCGCACTTACGCAAGCTTCATCAGGGAACCCCCCCCCCCCTTTCAGACAACAATTTAATTGACCCGACTTCCTTTATATTCATCACGTGACATCCCTTTCAGTCCACTGTTTAATCGCCCGCCTTACGCAAGCTTCATCGCGTGACCCTCTTTCCCTCAACTCCTCTTCAATCTAGTCACGTGACCTTTTTTCTGCGTGACCGCGCCAACGATGCCGACGGCGCAGAGTCCGCATCAATGCCTTCGCTGTAAAGCTGTTCCCACTCTAAGGGTCCTACTAAACTTGGCACTGCACGTAGGAAACCTGTGTAAACGAATCATAAGGCTGTGACTAGCCCCTGCAAGCGAACTAACCCACGCTTGATTTTTTCCTCGGTATTTACTGAACACTATGCGTAAGCTTTTCCGCAACACGAAATATAGCGTGTCCGCCAACGGAGGTGATGAAATCATTATGTTCTTTAGCATGCCCGCCCACCTCCCAGTGTTGGTGTCCATGCACCGCGCATGTAATCCAGCTATGCCGTCACGACAGCTGGCAATTAACGTAGAGAATACCAACAGTGAGCCGTACAAATAGATACGTAACAGACTCAAACATAAATACAACATATAACATTTATTTGCATCATGGGAGGAAGGGAGGGGTGCGGGGGAGGAACATTCACACGCAAAAAAGAAGTGTCCAGCCCTAATTCGGACAAGTGAAGTGCATGAGCTGACCAATCTCCATGTGTGTCAGCATTTATATGTACGGTTTTGTCCTAAATTGTTATTTTTTACTCCGTACGTTCCAATCGACCAACTTACGATGGCAAGAATACAGTTTCCTCCCGCTCTACGGTGTCAAGAAGCAGCACGCTATGCATGATAGTTCACGAACCCTTGTCGAATCGTCCTTATCAGCGATGCCGCGTGGTGACAGCGCAGATGGAATGTACTACGCTGTTGTAAACGAACACGCACGATTTCGAAGGAAGCTTACATTACATGCAGCCTCGTCGGATCCGCCAGGCCCTCTATCTACTCATTTTTGTGACGAAAAAAAAAAAACGTGACATATAAGATGGTGAAGTACGCCGACTAAAGCGCTAATACTCGATCATGGTCTTTAGCAGTGTATTGTGAGTTAATAATAGCTGGTGGTTTAGGCCCAAAAACCACGATAAGATTATGAGGGACGCCGTAGCGGAGGGCTCCGCAAATTTCGACCATCTGGTTCTCTTTAACACGCACTGACATCGCACAAGACACGGGCCTCTACCTTCCCTCCTCCACCGAATTGCCACCGCCACGGCCGGGATCGACACCGCGACCTTCGCGTCAGCAGCCGAGAGCATATTGGTAATTGTGTGAGCGGATAAACAGCAGGAACTGAAGGAAAGATGTTGACAGGAGAAACGCTGAACTTACAACTGACGTTTACTTGAAAATTTTCTCATGAGCGCTAGGAATCGCTCATATGCAACCACATTATCGCAAGAATAACATGGCCAACAAGGAGGTTGCTTATTTGCACTGGTTATTTGCTGCCACTTTAACTATTTAGATTTCCTATTTCTTTATGCGTCGACGTCACCGAGGGCACCATGATGCACGTGGTTGAGTGTGCTCTAATCTGTCCAGCTTCCGCGATCTCTTTGGCCTGACCGTGGTTATGCAAAGTAGATCTGTGCAAGTGAACTGCGGATGGCACCCGGACTTTTTGCAGTGCTAAGATAGGTGCGTGCCACGTGCAAGAACCTTAAAGGGGTCATGAACCACCCTCGCGCTTGGCGTGAAAAACACCTCGGAATGAGTCGGACCCTTCCCAGGAACCTATAGACGAAAGAATTTTTCGAAAATCTAAGGTAGGACCGGAGATAGTGATCGCTATATTTACCTTCTCAACTCCTTCTCAACTCGCATCATTCAGGAGAAGAGGGCAGCCGTTCGAGGTGCCCCGCCCAGTGCATTACGTCCCCTCGCTTCAATGTTGTGTGGTTTTCTTTCCGCGTAACATGGCGGTGTTGACGGCTGCTGCTGGCAACTAATAGTTCCGGTCGGCTGCTTCTGCTGCGCGGCGCGGTCTGGCACGGTCTATCGTGTCTGGGTCGTAAGCGCTGACGCGATCTATTTGCATTGACTGTCGCTACTTCGCTTATGACGCATTGGTACTGTCCTTATTTCGCTTTGTGACTTCGCTTATGTGTTTTTTCCATCAAATCAAAATTAAACTAAAAGGAAAGCCCTGCAAGCCCTTGATGCGGCCGATTGTCACAGCATGCACACTCAGGATACGCTTCTAGATAGCGAACTGGCCAAGGCGGCCTGCCTCAACGTACGGAATAAAATCACGTTCGGAGAATACGCGACGCAAAAGAAAAAACAAGGAAATAAAGAAAAAAACGCGATTCCTTTCAAGCGGCCGCTGTGAACGGGAGGAAACGAGATAAATGCCCTTCGACCTCTGGACGGCCGCAGCCCGCCTGCTCGTCGGCAAGAGCGAGGAAATCAGACAAGCAGACGCGTCCGAATACAAGCGAGATGGGAGAAAGCGTCGCGACGTATGAGCGCCAAGGGAACAAAAAGCAATAAACAAAGAAACGCGAGAAGAGACTCGTTTTAGGCTGGCCCCAGAAGCGTGCGCGATGCCCAAGCAAAACCGTCATGGCCTTGTGAACGCTACTTCTGAACTGCCCAGCTGTGGCGGCCGTGTGCGCGCGTTTTGTTCCTGCTCTCGCTGCTGGACGTGCAATGCCTTGTTTGACGACAGTACAATATGCCTTACTGTGGGTGCGATATCGTGTGACGATGACCCGGCGACTCAAGCGAGCCTGCCGCTGTGTAATGGCCGCGAGGAGTTACGGAGTCGCCCGCTATCGGACGCGCCTCGATTGCGTGCTAGGTAGGATACCGCCGACGCGCTCCCCATAGGTTTTGCTGTCGACGCTCTACAAAAACACCTCGCGGAAGCCCCCCAGGGCATCTCTGTAAGTACTTTCGAAAGGAACTGTGTTCTTTACTGTCAAAATAATCTTTTTCGACGAACTGAAAGCACAAGATAGCCTACAGTCGCTGTCTCTTTGCAGAAAACCGAGCACCCGCTTCACGCGGTCACCGCGTTGGAGACCCCTGAACCGGCCTCTTGCGTGAAAGGTAGTCACTCGCTGAGTGCAGACTATGTGAAATATCTCGTTAGAGTAGACTGCCTGTATAACCAAACGGAGCATAACAGAAAGAAGCCTCAAGCCAGCGATCGCACGGGTTCGCGACTACTGACGGTGCATGTATGAGCGTCTGCATGTATGTTCGTACTGATGGTTTCGCTTTTGCTACGAGCGCGTTTTGGCACAGCGCTGGGAACTTTAGGCCGCGAGACATGAGAATTTGTGAGTACACAAACAACTACTGTTGCGCGGACGCTATCAGAGCAGTTCAAAAACAATTTCGTTACAACTACGGCTTCGGTGCGCATGACAACTTTGTAATGCGCCGTCCCGACGATTCGGTGTTTTTTTTTTCGGTCTAAATTCGTGTACGTTTCAATGTCATTTGACAAGTTGTCTCGCACTGCGTATTGATCGGTCTTCTCAGCGAGCAAATGGCGCTGCTTCTGTTTCTTTATTCAGTGCATTCGTTTCGTTTCGTGCTCACACAAAACGTGAGCAAATGCGACGCCTTTTTTTAATGCTCCTTAATTATCGATCTCTTTGCATTCCAGTGAACTTCACGCTCTCTGTCATCAACAAATTCATAGACCAAAGCTTCACCACTTCGAGATTGCTGGTGGAAGGAGAAGCAGTCTACGAGACCGAGCACGTAGTAGCATGCAACGCCAATGAAAAGAAAGAAAGTACAGTAACGTTTGCCGGACTTGTTCTGCTAACGTCGGCTGTGAACTAGGACCCACATGAACATGAAATTGCGGTGAATAAAATAGAAGTTATTGCAGCCACCAGCAGCCGCAAAACGGGATAGTAATTATTTGGCGAGTACCCCAGCAATTTTGGCAGCAGTGTCGTGTCTAACGCCAACAGTGTGGCATCTTTCCCACGTAAATAAATGAGGCTCCAAGAAAATACACGGGGTTGGAGAGGCCCAACGTGAGTTTGAGAGTGGCACAAATAAACTTGGGCCTTTTAGCACATTGTGTTTGCGTCAGGGTAACGCAAGCTCGACTGAAAAAAAATGTTATTGCCAACATAAATGCAGCACACAGCCGCAGCATGACTCTCGCTAGTCCGCCAGCAAACGTCGCGTAGCTTATGAAGGCGAAATCCTTAGATGCCTGTTCAAACGGGAAGATTGACCGTCGGCGGCGTCAAGACGAGTTACGCCGCCCTGATGACGTCATCATATGACGCCATCATGACGTCACAGATCTCCTACATTTGTAACTTCATTATGACATCACCATGTAGTTACATAGCCTGATGTCACATGATGACGTATTCACACGACATGGTCCCTTTGCATTGCCTCCGTGATTGGTGGGCCGATCACGGAGGCAATGCAGAACTTATGCAGCTTATGAAGCAGTGCAAAACTTGACGTCACATAACGTGACGTCACATGACGTATTCACACGTCATGGTAACTTTGCATTGCCTACGTGATCGGTCACGGAGGCCATGCAAAACCGCGTTAGGTGCAGAACGCTTTTGGAGGGGGGCGCGGGAGAATCAGTACAACTACTGACCAGAAGAAGAAGATGGCTTTCGCCTTCTAGTCATCTTTAGCGCATGCATAAGGGACCCTGTTCGTTATTTAATTCAACGTATCTAAACAATGACTTGCGCATCTGCAGCCGATTTTGTGGACGCTGAGCACGGGGCCGACGACAAAGAGGTCGCACAGGAGGGTTCTGAGATGGCATCGCACGTAGTAAAAGGTAGCGCCCTTTCCATCCTGTGGCAGATAAGCATCATTTGCCGGCGGGAAGCGCGCGCGAGCCAGTGCGCGCTGTCTGCTACTCACCGAACATCGCAGGCCCGACGCAGTAACGAAAGTCTTCGTCGCGGAAGTGCTTGTTGCTTGTGTGCAACAAGCAACCGACTCATAGCCGGTGGCTACTTGCCGGTTCTTAGCTTTAGAACCCATCCTTCACGCAGTTTCTTGTTACGCGGTTACCGGTGCAGGCTGACACTGGGCTCCGTTGCGTAAGCGCGGCACTGCGGCACCGAGCGGTAGAGCCCCATGTTCGTTGCCTTCGGAGGCAGCCACTCTATTACAATGGTTTCAATTGAGTAAAAAAATGAGAGAAATCTTCCGAATTTCAACAGACCGCAGCGCATGTGGGACTTGAAACTCGTTTTCAAAGCACGCGGCAGTGCGCCACAAGCAGCCGACGCGGCCGCTGAGACCACGTGATCCTGCCAAGCACGTCACGCCGACGGTGGCGCCGGCGTTTCCAGCGGTGGGCCTCGAGGCCAATATTACCAAGCAGATGATGGGAAAGCTACGTTCGCTGTACCATCAGGAACACAAATGGTAAGTAATACTTATGTTTCCTCTGCTCGCGCGTCCTTATTGTCGCTCGGGCAGCTACAGGTGTCGTTCTGCACATTGCGTCGTAAAAAGTGCAATGACAAATCGAAAAAAAAAGAAAACTCATTAAACTCACATGGCGACGATGTGTGATGCGTATTTAGAAACTCCTATGAATATATAGCACATATGCTTCGCACGGCCAGCCAATCGACGCGCGAGTGCGCCTTAAAAAACATGTTTCTACGACATAATCTCCTTCCTTACGATAAAGCATAAATGAAGCAGAGTGCTTTCAAGGAGTATACACTAATGCAAAAAAAAGGCCGCAATTTTCACGCTGTCATGTGATCAAATGTGCATTGAGGTCAAACTTCTTTTCTGTTTATTCTGGTTTCATGCTTGGTTTGCTTGTTTTGATCCTCCGTCTCGATGTCAATTTGTGCGCGTTTACATGTGACATAATTATCACATAATTATGATCCTATAATGAAACATAATTATGGCCATATTATGTGACAGACATCCGCTAAGTGACAGTGTGTTGTGAAGAACATGCATTTTATGGTATTGTCACTTCATTAGTCACATATCAGCACTGGAACTTGCCAGGGTTACATGTGCATATCTATAGCCTTTAGGAAATGTATTAGTTGCGCAAGGCTATTATAATCACATTGGTATAAGTCAGTTGAACCTGTTGAACCACGTTGTTGAATCATCTTGTTTCTTCCCTCTCGTTATATTGTTTTGCATTATGTTGACATAGTGTTTATGATCTGTACACAGTATTCTCAGTCTTGACACAATTTTTGACAAGGTAAAAGGGCTGGTATTGTGTCCAGGTCTTCTTTTGTCCTCATTACAAGTACGCTGTCAATTTTTGCCATGGATCACTACAAAGTCGCCCAATCTTCAGTCCTAAACAGAGCAGCTGTGGTCGATCAAAAAGCTAGTGTCCAACGTGTTTAAATACAAAATGAATCTCACTAACATTCACACCTCTTTACACTATAATGCTAACTTGACTGACATCGAAAACTACCCGAATGGTGGTACACAGGACAAGAGTAACACTTCTGGTGTTGTTTCGCATTTCTTTACCTTCGTGTAATTTTCACCCTGTGTACTTTAAGTTAAAATTTCACAAGGAATTACTTAGCAGCCTCTCAAATTTGTTGAAATGTTTTGTTAAAAAGTCTGCAATAAGTATAGTCAAGTGTGAGTCCTTGGCAAGAAATTCATTTTTATGGACACAGAAAGCTTAATGAACTTTTTTCTTTCGTTTTCAGGAAGACATTTCTGGCAAAGCAGCAAGAGTTGCTCGCCCACTGTGTATGAAACAGTGTATTGTGGGAACACTCCACTGTGCCTCACTGTACACTATCTCGAACATTTCTTACATCTTACAGCATTTGGGCAAATGCTGGGATTGATGCAGTGTTACGCATGATACTGCGTGCAACCTTTCCAGTAGCATGTGCATTTGAAAATTTCGCACTGTTCAAAATGACACTTAGTGGAACCGGCTTTATTCAGCAAACATTATCCTAAAATGAACAGTTAGGTGAGCTGATGTGTATTCATAGTTAAAGAAAGTGCGAAAAAAAAAACACAACACAGAAAAATGAGAATGAAAGGCACCGGACGATACGGTACTAGCAAGTGAAGTTTAATGCAAATCACAGATATACACACACAGTACGAAAAAACTGCAAAATTAAAGAATCACGCAGTCGCCGAAACAGTACAAACATCTATAAAAAAGCCATACACGAGTTAAACTTAAGTTGCTAGTACGGCGTCGTCCTGTCCTCTTTATTTTTATGTGTGTCGTTTTCTTTTCCCGCTTTCTTAACCTATGAATGACTCCTTTACAGCTTCTATATGGTCAAATTTTATTCAACCTCACGGCATATCAAGTCCTAGAATCCAATATTTCAAGCCATCAGCCACTATTTATAGGAAATTTTTAATTTTAAGCATGTGAATGCCTATTTCACGTTGATTGAAGCCATAATGCTGGGCTTAATTTGCAATGTGGTAATTATGCATAAACCATGAAGTGAGGAATTAAAGATGAAGAACTTTAAAGGGGTACTGACACAATATTTTGCGGCCGAGATAGCCAGCGGGATCTATTGCGGTGAACATGCGTATATCATCGGCAAAATACCAACAGCGAATATAGCTTGGAAGTTATTTTAAATGAATTTGGAAATTTGCGTGAGCGATCGGCACCCTCGCGCTACTGACACCCTCAAAGGGGACCCTAGCGGGCCCCCTACTTCCCTCACGTGACCACGCTGCAACAAGTTATGATGACGTCACAGCCGCCATGTTCTTTTTTTTCCCGCGTTTGCCCCAGCAGCCTACTTCTCAGCGGCTGCTCGCGAACCGTGCGGAAGTGCGTCACAGTTCTGTGTGCTGTCGTGATGGAACGCTGCACCCGCTAAGTGGTGATAGTTGCATCCGGAGGCTTCTCATTTTTGAAACTGAAACTGACACTGGTCGGTAATGAGGAGCCTGTAATTAATTATCTGTCGCGAGCTGCAGCAAACGATTTGCCGTGTTATGACTGACAGGCCCCCAGCAACACATTGCAGCAAAAAAAAAAAAAAACGCGAAGCCAAAATTTTTGTGTCAGTACCCCTTTAAGTTGCGGGTGGCACTAGCTGGCATGGATATATTGTAAACATAGATGTACAGTGCCGTCCACTCTTAGGGTGAACACGGCTCAGCGTGGCCGCGCTCTGCGGAGCGCCAGTGCATCCAGCCAACGCCGGTGCTGGCACGCCCGTGATCGCTTCCCTGTAGTACAGCAAGAGGAGCACGTTCCCAAGCGTCTGCGCCGTTTCGTTTCGATGCGCAGAGCGCGGCCATGCTGATCCGTGTTCACCCTAAGAGTGGACGACACTGTACTAATCATGCATGATAGAAGTATTGGCACATCGCAGTCATGTGATAACGCCGACAGGTTCCTAAGCATAATTCCAGAAATTTACGTTAGTTTTCAGATATCGGTGAGTAAATACGTGCCGCAATATAAGAAGGTGGCGTTGTCATTTTTTGAGCATTGCTGAATGCTTTTACAAATCGTGGTAAGCGGATCTACAATCAATTTTCAAATTTTCTGTAGGACACTCAACTGTATGATCAAGAGCGACATGTTTTGACACCATAGTGCAAACTAACTCAATAAAAAAACTAGAACATCCCTATCTGCATGGTTGCATATTCCTCAAAAGTAAAGCTAGCTTTATTGTACTAATTTAGTTGCCTTCATGTGTAGGCTGACACCAAGTTCCTTGCGTATCCCATTTCTTTGGATTGTGCTTAGATACTGGCACTGTGAAGTGCACATGTCAGTAGGCATTATGAGGAGGTTTCACACACTACTTTGATGTTGCTTTACTGCTGTGAATTATATATATTGCTTGGGCTGTACTGTATGTGTTCCACGTGTTCGGTATTGGGTGTAGGTTCTGCGCACAAAAATGGAAATACAAATATGCTTACACTGACATGAGAACTGCTACAATTTTGATTCAAATAAAATAGTGCGAACACTGTTTCTTGTATCAGTTGAGGTATGACTATTTGCCGTGCATGCAAATGGAAGAAATGAACTTCTGCATGCAATACAAATTGGTGAAACACCCGTCGCTCAATGTAACGCCTTGCGTTTTATTACCAAACAAGTAGAACAGATGATTAACACATTAGATCGCATTGTGGAAGAGAAATAGGTGATAGGCAGTTAGGCAACAAGTCATCACTGTGTTCTAACGTCGATTGGGTGGAATGTCATCGATCGTAGTATAAATAAAGGTGCCTGTTGTATAACTAAACATCAACATAACGTGCAGGCGGAGGAGGGAATGCACATACGACCGAGTTTTTCCAGTTTTGCGCCTATTTGCTATAGTCCTCGTGTTTCTGTGTTATGTATGTAAAATTCAGAATTGCGAACAAGCCAACCTGTCTAATTCTGTGAATACAGTATACTAGCAATTCAAACGAAACATTATTTTCTGAAGAACAGCTGTTTCATTTAGGAAAACTGTAAAACATTTTTTTTTATTCGTACCGTGTCATCTGTGCAAGAGGAGCGCCAAGTACACATGGATGCTCACAAGGGAGAAGTACAAGTGAATTAACTTTTTTTGATTTTTCCAGAGACATGTCACTAGTACATTTGCGGATGTTGTGCTTGACCAACGTTACTAGATTAGCTTGACATCGGGGCACGCTTTTTGCATTCGTTTCAACGCGGTGACGTGATGCCTAACAATAACGGTTAATTAGTAAGATAGTAGGTAGTCTCCGAGTATGAAAGCAACTAAATACAAAATATCAGTTATAGAGCCAGTGTATGCCACGCTAAAGCGCGAATTGCAAATAAGTGCTAATTGCGGAAATGGATTATCGTTCAGCTGCTCAGAAGGCGCTGTTGCCCCTGCGTGCAGCTCGCGACAATAGGCGCGCTTTAAATGCACCTAATGTAGGCGCGTTACATTACCCTTGGAACTGTGGCGTCTGCGTGTGTAACTTTTATATGGTAGGGGAGCGGGAGCCGCGAGCGCGCCGACGGCAGAAGAGAACGATGGACACGGGCACGCTCGCGGCTCTCGCTCAGTGGCCACTGACAGTGAGTCGCGGCCGAGTTTTGGAATGATAAAGACGTGTTGCACAGTGTCTCGTCCTCGTCTCTGAGGGGTTCTGCGTGGCGGCCGGCCAAGGCCAAAACCCCTACAATGCAAACACAGGCGGTCTTAGAACAGCTCAGAACACGCTGCTGCCAATGGACGCGTGCAGGTCGCGGCAGGAATTACTAAAACTGCCCCGCAGCATACACCAATGGAATAAGCATACGTTCGGCCAACTGAAGATACCTTTGTGACGTTGGTGCCCCCGAATTTCCGGCGATCGAAGCACTGTCGATGGAGAAGCACTCAAGAGGGCACACGTTTATCATTTTTATAACGGCACAACACGACGAACCGAAGAATTCGGAGCCGAAGGTGTTCACTTCGGCCTGCATGACGCCCCACAAATTATGTAGCTTAAACACAGGCCGATGGTTGTTCTGTGAAGACGACTGGAAGCAAAAGTACTCTCAGCAAGTTGACAGTGGAATTCATGTTGTGTTATTTCGACCTTACCGCTGAATCCATCTTCGGGATATCTTTGACGTGAAGTGTATTATCCAAAGGTTAAATGATCCTGTGCATACTCTGTCAAAAGAATAATAGTGTTAAAACCCTCAGCTATAATCCAGCCCTCATGGTTCACGAGGGGCCGCTCTCCGGCCTATTAAGAACCTGCTTGCAACTCGATCTGTGCACCTGATAAAGTCAGCACGAGATCCGTGGTGTTAGAACTCAACGCCACATACAAGTTTGTAATATTTGAGGCCAGTTACGACATTCAAAACTAACAGAAACGAGCGAGGCACAAGAGGCTGCGATACCAAAAAAGCAGTGTGGTCAAATTTAGGTTACTCCCGAAGGTGCACGGGCGCGCTGAGTTCAGCAGACGACAGTTGGCCTCTACCGGAAGTGAGTCATCTCTTTCAAAAATCGCAACAAAGTTTCTCCATATTTCAGCCTGCTTTTTAACTACAACTATTGTACACAGTGTCGACGGGAACAAGCGCATCTGATCCAAACACCGCTCTTGATTTATGTCGGTTATTGGCCAATAAAGATGCTATGTCTTACAGCAAAGCCGAATGGGATGCGCTTTTGCGCAGCCCAAAGCTACAGGACCAAGTCCTGGCCGTCCAGTACGCCCGCGACAGGGCCGTTAGGCTAGACCCGCCGGTCCCAACGTGGGAGTAGCAGGGTGGCGCGGGGCAGCCTCTGCGTCTGCACTGGACACTTAACAAAGTTGTACTCTGTCTCTCTCTCGTGACGCGGAAAAGCAGATCCATGACGTCAGCCAGCAGACGCCCCACCCACCGACGAGAGTGAGAACCGGCCTCTGTTTGAAAAGAGGGCACCTGAGAAAACAGCAACTTCGCGCTCCGTTTGTAGCCTTTACGCGGCGCGCACGACTGCAATATTTGGCTGAGCATTTCATAGCCGTGTCAGCTTCCCGCAGGATGTGTTGTTTCAACAAGCCCAATGGGTGCTTCACGACCCCTTTAAACTGCGCTTGGGACGAGACGCCAGAATAGAAGTAGACAGGACGAACACAGTATCATCCACCGATGCAGCGTAGAAAGGACTGCGTTCGTCCTGTCTGCTTCTGCTCTGGTGTCTCGTTCCAAGCGCAGTTTAAGTTCACATAATGATGTCTTATCAACTCGCCCCACAACATACGCTCAGTGAGCTCCGTAGGAATTTCCCACAAACCTCTACCTTAAGCAGCTCCGCTTTTAATTACACAGGAAGGGTAAGTGGCAAAACAACACAACCCCTCTTCTACATTCATAGTTTGCCTACGTCATCCGCCGATGCACCGTAAATCACAACCGCCCCCCACTAAGATCACATTGATAGCTAAAGCGTAACTAATGCAAGTTTGTTCCTAAGAGGCAGATAACGCCACGCCCGCACGGAACACGAAATTGGAATGTAAGCGCTATAAAGGGCACGTCGTAAAGAGCAGCACATGCAGTGCGAGGCGTTTGGGTCAGACGAAGCTGTTGCACTGGTACTTCGATCGCATGTTGCTTTTCGTCGTGCACGAGAAGGTGCTGGCGAAGTCTCCCTTGTGCCTCAGCGGTTCGTTGCACAGCATCGGGCCGTCCTGCTCTCCGCAGTGCGTGTAGCACTGGGCGACGTAGAAGAGCTGGCGTCCCGTCAGCGGCACGTCGGGCAGCCGGTCCTTGTCGAAGGACGGCACCTGCTTGAGCACCGAGAGCCCGACGTCCAGGGCGGCGCCGAAAAGCATGCTGCTCAGCACTATATTTTCCCACTCCGGGTCTTCTTTGCTCGGTTGCTGAAATGGTGCGAAAAAAAAAATCATGAGTTCTTCCCCTAGTGCGGAAATCGGGGCAAGCGATGCTTCGCGTGAGCGTGCCTAATCTACTGCTTTTTTTTACTGTTAAGAGATCACAACGACAGCCGTTTTTTGGCGCCGTAGTTGTCCGCCGTTGCCGCCGGTATCCGTAACCGCCATCGAGCGAAATAGGAAAAAAATATCCAGGATGGTGTCGAATTCGAACACAGGCCCTCTGCGTGGCAGTCACGTGTTCTACCACAGAGCCACAGGATGCCTGAAACACCCTTGCAAACAGACCCTATGCAGGCTTCATGTCGAGGAAGGAATCCCGTTAACGTGTGTAATATAGCGTTTTGAAAAGTAAAATATCGACCAAGCGTCACGCAATGCGAATTGTGTCACGAGTTGGGAGAGGGGAAGAAAGGGGAGGGGAGAGGGGGGAAAAGTGGGAGAGTAGGTGTGCGGAGAGGGTTCGCGCATGCGCAGTAAGGGTGGTCATGCCGCGAAAATGCTCGAGGCCCGTGTGCTTAGATTTTCGTGCACGTTAAGGAATCCCAGGTGGTAGAAATTTTTGGAGCCCTCTACTACGGCGTCTCTCATAATGATATCGTGGTTTTGGAACGTTAAACCCCAACAATTATTATTATATATGTTGCCCTACCACTCCTTGCACATTACGTTTATCAAAGATCCAGCTCTGCGCACCCGTTTCTCTCAATCTGATAACGAAAGCAACCGTTTGCAGACAGTTAACTGGGCGCAGTTTCCGCTTGTGCACCTAACATTCAGTAACATTTGACAATATTTTTCCATTCTTCTAAACTTCATGCTATCAACATATGCGTCTGATTCGTACTGCCCTATGTTGAGCTACTACTGGGTGACAGAGACATCGTTCAGAAGACAGGGGCCTCACTGTATTGCAGGCCTCGTTGTCCTGCGCCTGCATGCAGGCATATGCGTGCGCAGGGTTCTCCGTTAGGGGAAAGGGGGCGAAATCTTACCACAGCGAAAGACAGCAAACCTCGCAGTGGACGCAACAATGAAAACGAAGCAACGAAGAGCTCCTCAGGACGGCCTGCCTTTGGTCCCCTGCTCTGCTGGTAAAGGAGGGAAGCAAGCAGTTCTTGGAAATGCGACATCAGTTGTTCTCGGCCGCCATTATGGTCTAAGACCTGCATGGCCATAACCCTGGACACAAAACAATGACAGGACAGGTCCGACCAAGTGAAGGTATGGGGCCCCCCCGCCCACTCTTTATTCCACCTCAGGTAATAAAGAGTGGGCGGGGGGGCGGGGGGGGGTGCAGCTCCTCCTGTTCGCACGTTCGCACACCTATGTACGCTCCGCAGCGTGTCCTGAAACGGTTTGATTGAAGCCAGCGCCACGCAGCTTTGGGTTCTGTTGCCGAGATGTTACCAATGCACGCCGACATGGTATCCAAGCATACCGAGGTATTATCTCCGCCACGGCGACCAGCGCTTCGCGGCTGGCATCAGTCAAACCAGTCCAGGGGTGCAATCGCGGAACGATGCTATTTCCTATTCCAATGCCATATTCTATGCTATTCTTATCATCCACCACTCGCGGCTGGCTGATCGCGTAGATAACGCGGACGGACCGTCGTTCTGACCAATGGCCAAGCGCGAAAGGCACGAAAAGCATTGGCATAAAAAATAGAATCGTTCCGCGATAGCACCCCAGGCCACGCTGCTGAGCGTACGAGTCAAGCTTGCCGACGAATGTACGTAGGCTTGCGCACGCGAGTTGAGGCATGCACGGTAAGCGGCCACCTCTTCTAAGTGCCTTGGGTGGGCAGCGCAAAGTCTGCACCATACTGTTACTCTGTGCGACCGGTCCCGTCTTTGTTTGAAGAGCAGGGTTATGGCCGCGCTGGTTTTTGGCGATAATGGCGGCCGAAGGCCCTTGATGGAGCATTCCCAGAAGTGCTTACTTCCCAAATCTTTACTCCCGGAATGCCAGGGACCAAAGCAGGCCCGTAGCCAGGAATTTTTTCTGTGGGGGGTGGGGGGGCCATTGCTGAAAACCTGGACTTTTTGAGAAAAACACCTCTTTGTTATTATTTATTTTTGGTAAAAACACATACTTCCCCAAAATTCCGGAGGGGGGGCGGGCCCCTAGCCCCCCCCTCCGGCTACGGCCTCCGGCTAGCCCCCCCCCTCCGCCCCCCCCCCCTCCTGGCTACGGGCCTGGACCAAAGGCAAGATACTGTGAAAGGCACGACATCTCTTCTTTTATTGCGATAGGAATTATATGGACAGTCTCGGCTGGAAAATGTCCGTCCCCGTCGCCGTCATTCACCGTATATGTATAAGTATGTATATATATAAAAAAGCCACAAAGAAAAATAATTCAGAAATTCTTTCCGACGCGCGGAATCGAACGGGCGACCTCTCGCTTTGCAGCCCGCCGCGTTAGACGTTAGGCCACGACAGCACAGTATTTCATCCTGCTAACGGCGAGCTATTTATATACACCATGTAATTCAGCATGCTTTCTTAGTGGCCACATAGGTGGCACGACGTGCGCGCGTGTGGCGCGCTTTAAAGATCGTCGCCCCGCTCCTGCTAACGCCGTTGCTCTTCGCTCTACAGGGCGTGGTCGCTTTCGTGCGCTTATCTCGAGGAAAGAAGGGGCGGCCGGTGGGGTGCTTCGCTTCGCTCGCTGCAGCGGCCGCGTTTGCGAATGGAGCGCGCTGTTCAAACAGAAATAAGCAACAACTGTGACAATTAGTTCGCGCTCGTCTTGTGTGTACCTATTCGTTCGTTTCGTGCGTCCTGCTTTATGTTTGAGCAGTGCGCTTCAAGTGTCGAGCTGTGACGCATTAGTTCGCGCTCGTCGTGTGTGCGTTCTTTTCGTGTGTCCTTTGGGCTCGAGCGACGCGCTGGCAATTTCGAGCTGCTTTCCGTTCTTCGCGTTACATTACAATTTATCGCTATCGCATTCATTGCTTCGCCGTTGCGGCGAAACTGACTTTTTTTTTCATTTTTCATCCATTTTGAAGTACGTTGTCTTTTGGACTCGACCAACTGGGGAAGGCTGCGGGGCATGCTGCGATGAAATTTTGCCCCCCTCCCCCCCCCCCTAGTGGGGAACCCTGCGCACGCCCATGCTTACGTATACAGGCAAGAATAAGTTTTATTAAGAGGAAGCTTTGTTTCGAAGACATTTACCCGTACATCAACGGGTGTGGAACTCTCGCTGGACTTACCTCGTTTATAATTGCGTCATAGAGGCAGTCCAGGAAGACGTCCAGAGCACGGGTGCTGTGGCCTTCGAACCGAAGGTCCGCATACAGATGGACGGTGGCCTTGGCCACTTCGACGCCGAATGTGCCCAGGCGCACCGGCATGGGTACGGTCAAGTGATACATAGGCGGCGTCAGTATGGACGGCTTGAGAATGTAGTCCAAGCGGTCGGGATAGGAGAAGAATTCGTATAAGTTGTCCGCCAACACCCATCGCGGTATCACCAGGCCGATGGTGTTTAGGTCAGTCCGATAGACGGCCCTGGTCACGTCCCGCATGTTCTTTATGAAGCTGGCCTCCATATCCGGGTAATGGGAGAACCTGTGTCAAGCGAGCAAGCGCGGGGACTTGAAGGGGTTATGACACTAATTTTCAAACTTTCGAGTTTATTCGAAGTTTCGAGTTAACTCTGCCCTACAAATCTCCTGCGTTACAGAGACGACTCCGAGCAAGTGTGAAGCTCAGTAAATGCTGATATTTTATTTTGACATTAAAGTCGATTTTCGCATGGCGCACCAAGCGACACATACACTATCGTGACGTCAGGCTACACTACTAATTCTGGCGGCTTCACGCAGCAGTATGACTTGTGATGACGTGAGGTTCCAGAAAATATTCAAAATGGCCGCATGTGCGTCCCCCAGCGGAGCCACGGAGCGGAGCTGCCCTGGAAACGATACGATATATCTTGAGCGAGTACATGACGAGAAGTTCATAACCAGTTGTGACGTCAGGGTACGATAGCAACCGAAACTAGCTTTTAGAAACAAACTGTAATTACCGTTTCAGGGTGCACCCACGCTTAACAGCACATTTTCCAGGCCCTTGAGGGCTTGGCCTTTAACTTGACGCAAAAAAAAACAACAACTGAAATTTTTGCGTCTCAGTACCCCTTTAAGCAACGAGACCTCTACCAAATGTACGCCAGACATATCTGCTGTATTTCGTCATCACTTACACGCACACTTCAGGCGAAAATTCACAGTGGTATTCCATGCAAGGTCCGAGCGCGAGAAGATCTTATCG